>NC_080182.1:16500351-16696499 GCF_950295315.1 Erinaceus europaeus | reverse complement strand
TTATTTATTCCCTTTTGTTGCCCTTGTTGTTTTATTGTTGTAGTTATTATTGTTGTTGTCGTTGTTGGATAGGACAGAGAGAAATGGAGAGAGGAGGGGAAGACAGAGAGGAGGAGAGAAAGATAGACACCTGCAGACCTGCTTCACCGCCTGTGAAGCAACTCCCCTGCAGGTGGGGAGCCGGGGTTCGAACCGGGATCCTTATGCCGGTCCTTGTGCTTTGCGCCACGTGCGCTTAACCCGCTGTGCTACAGCCCGACTCCCTATTCTTTGAATTTTTTAAAAATACCACAGTTCATATTTTGAGACATAACATTTGCTAGTGTTTCTTTTTTTAAAATTTATTTTCTTTTGTTGCTCTTGTTTTTCATTGTTGTAGTTAATATTGTTGTTGTTATTCATGTTGCCATTGTTAGGACAGAGAGAAATGGAGAGAGAAGGGGAAAACAGGGAGGGGGAGAGAAAGATAGACACCTGCAGACCTGCTTCACCGCCTGTGAAGCAACTCCCCTGTAGGTGAGGAACCGGGGGGCTCCAACCGGGATCCTTATGCCAGTCCTTGTGCTTTGCACCACGTGTGCTTAACCCGCTGCGCTACGGTCCAACTCCTTGCTAGTATTTCTTGGATTACTTTTATCTACCCTAATCAAAGACATATCAGTCTTTGTTAACATAATAAATCATCCATCATTGTCTACGAACCAAGTTTACATTGAGTAATTCTTTGAAAACCTGGGAATTTCTGTTTCTTCACTTATCCATGAAAAATCCTTCCAGCTATGTTTGAGTTTGACTTTCTTACTATGTGCGCTTAAGCCAGTGCGCCACCGCCCGACCCCCGTGAGTTTAACTTTCTTTTTGGGTTTAATATTTTGTTGTATTTTGTTTTGTTTTATGTGAATAACTCTAATGAAAGCAATGGACTGCTTTGAGCATTATTTTTTATAAGTAGTTTTTCTTTTTTTTTTTTAAAAAATATTTTGTTTACTTATTTTTAATGAAAGAGAGGCACAGAAAGAAAGATACACAAAGAGAGCTACCAGAACACTGCTCAGCTCTGGTTTATGGTGGTCCTGGGGCTTGAACCTGGGACTTTGGGGCCTCAGGCATGCGAGTCTCTTTGAATAACCATTATGCTGTCTCCCTTGTCCAGCATTATTTTTAACTGGAGAGAGAAAAAAAAAATCAGGACTTCAGGTTATAAGACTCGTTGCCAAAAAAGTTTACTTCCCAATGACAACAATTTGTATTTGCAATTCATTGGAGAGTATGGGTGACCTTGAATAAGAGTGGGAAAGTATACACTTGAATACAAGTGATAAACTGACTTAGAGATGCTACTTCAGGCCTTTCAGGGCATGTGTATATGTTTTTCAGAGTTAGAGAAACAGTCATTGGTCTGTTAGGTTAAACATTGAATAGAAGTTCTTTCTTCCTTTTGGTTTGAGAGAGAGAGAGAGAGAGAGAGAGAGAGAGAGAGATGGGAGAGAGAGACAACATTTCAGTGCTCAAGATAGCTAAACAATTTTCAGAGTCTTTTTTTATTTATTTTTATTTTTTTTCTAATTTTCAGAGTCTTTCATGTGAGTCATTTATATGAGTAGGCAGGCACAGGACTTCTGAATGCATCAGACATTTGGACTGAAGCCTGGAAAGTCATCCTGGTGTGTTTAAATGAACCAGAACCCACAAATACCATATTTTTTATCAGAACATCCCTTTCTCTTTCTCTCTCTTTCTCTCTCTCTTTTACTTTTAGATCCTGAACTTTTTTTAAAATTAATTTTGTGAGTGATTTAATAATGATCAACAACACTGTAGGATAAGAGGGGTACAATTCCATACAGTTCCCAGCACCAGAGTTGCGTATTTCCTCTCCTCCAGAGGAGGCTTCCCTATTCCTTATCCCTCTGGGAGTATGGACCAAATGGCGTTCAGAAGGTGGGAGGTATGGCTACTGTAATTGCTTCTCCACTGGAGATGGGCATTGATCCATACCTCCAACCTGTTTCTCTCTTTCCCTAGTGGGGCAGGGCTCTGGGGAGGTGGAGTTCCAGGATACATTGGTGAGGTTGTCTGCCCAGGGAAGTCAGGTTGGCATCATGGTGGCATCTGCAACTTGGTGGTTGAAAAGCATTAAGATATAGAGCAGAACAAATTGTTTAATAATCAGGAACCTAAAGGTAAGAGTATAACAGATGAGATTTGGAGTCTTCATGTTGGAAGGAAGCTAGGAAGGAAGTCTATTTTAGCTATATTCTGATGGGCCTGTAACTTTACTAATTTTGCCTGTGCTGGACAGCTAACACACTGGTGAGCTAAAAGGATTGTCTGGGAGGATTGTATCAGAGTTGGAATAGGACCAGAAAGCTGCATCAGGGCAGAGAGTAGTACCCAAATATGAGAAAGTATATAAATACCATTAACTATAAACCCTATCGATCTGACCCAACACCCATTTAGCACAGGAGCCTGTGTAACCTCTGCATCCCTGTCAGTCTGAGCTCACATTCCATGGTCATAGCTACGAACATTCTAAGTTGCACTCATTTCATGACCAGTCTTCCTCGAGTGGCAGAGTATGTTGACCCAGCCTCCCTTCGGAGTGTGGGGCGTTTTTCATATTGAGGGCAAGGTCCTGAAGAGGCCCTTACAAGGGCTTATGATGTTGTTGGAGATGACCAGTGATGATGTAGAGAGGGATCTGTTAGAGGTCAAGGTCCATCATATCTGATACCGAAACCAAATAAAGATATTACAAGAAAAGCAACTACAGATAAATGTTACCTATGAACAACAATTCAACAAAATGAAATCAAGATCATGATAGATCTGTAGGAGGAAGGGTTCCAATGTTTGCTATAGAATCTAAGTAAAAATGTCACGCTTCTCCTATCAGAAATGAACTCATGAACTTGATTTCATCTTATCTTACTAATTTTATTAAGATTCTCTGGTCATAGGGCCAGGTGGTGGCACATCTGGTTGAGCACACATCTATCTGCACGGGGAAAGCTTTGCAAGCAGTGAAGCAGTGCCGCAGGTGTTTCTCTCTCTCTCTCCTCTTAATTTCTAGCAGTCTCTATCCAATAAATAAATAAAGTTAATTTTAAAAATCATCTAATATTGCTACAACACAGAAGGAAACCTTTCCCCCAATTCCCTTTGTAGAAGTAGGTGTTGCTTTTTGTTTTGTCCAGATGTTTTCCCACTCTCTCAAAAAAAAATCCTGCTACTCTTTTTTTCCTCCAATTTTTCTTTTTATCCTCCCCCTGTTGCCCTCCATCTATGTGATTCCTGCCATCTATGTTTCCCTTTATCCCTTCTAGCCACTCACTTTTCTATTTCTGTGCCTACTGTTTATTCCTTCTCTCCTTCTCTTCCTTCTCTTCCTCCTTTTTACCACTAGAGCACTACTCATATCTGGCTTATGGTGAGGAGGGGGGAGGGGTGTTGAAACCTGGGGCCTCAGTGCCTCAGGCATGACAGCTTTTAAAAAAAAATTTTTTTATTTAGTTTCCCTTTTGTTGCCCTTGTTTTTTTTATTGTTGTTGCAGTTATTATTGTTGTTATTGATGTTGTTGTTGTTGTTAGATAGGACAGAGAGAAATGGAGAGAGGAGGGGAAGGCAGAGAGAGGGAGAGAAAGATAGACACCGGCAGACCTGCTTCACTGCCTGTGAGGAGACTCCCTTGCAGGTGGGGAGATGGGGGCTCAAACCGGGATCCTTAAGCCGGTCCTAGCGTTTTGCGCCACATGTGCTTAATCCCCTGCGCTACCGCCCCACTCCCCATGATAGTCTTTTTACACAACCATTATTCTATCTCTCCTGCCCCAGTTCCTTCTTTTCTTTCTTATTTCTCTATTTTAGCTGTCCACAATGTGGAAATAAAATATATTTTGAAGTAGCCGATAAGGATTGCATACTTTAAATTTTTTTCTTTGCTTAAGTGAAATTTAATTCTTAATATTTCTTTAAGGAAAACAACTCTAAATTAACTACAAGGTTGGTTTTGCTTTAGGGGATGTAACCAACAATTAAAAAAAAAGATTATCCATCTATGCTATATGACTAGATACAAATAAACAATTGAGGCAAGATACTGTCATAAATATTATAAAGTGATTTGTAAGTATGAACAAACACTACTGGTAAACACTGATAGTATCTGGTGTGTTGGTGTTCACTGACAGTTTAATTATTACTCGCCTGTTGTATGTGTAGACACGTTTGAGTTAACTATTTAGGCTGCAAAGCTAAAGCCTCCTACACAAAGTTTCATTTGACTCATAAACCTGATCCTATGTTGTTGTTTTTCCCCTTAGGAATAATCTTATAAATCTGAAAAAATATGGTATGGGCTACACTTTCTTCTCCTAAGCAGCCATCTTCAGAATGATCTATTATACCCTAACATTCATCTGGAACAAAGAGTAAGTACAGAAAAAAACAAAAAAAACACATTAGCCATGAAGCCATCATCTTCTTTAAATACAATCTGATCTCTGGCTTATATACTGAAATAAAACTTTGTTGTTCTCTTTTATGAATGGGGCAAGAGAAATTATTTTTTTTCTTTGTTATTTTCCGAAAAGGATTTAGTCTACTTGTTGAGAAAGTCTTAAGAAAATGAACTAGTTAAATTATTCACTGAATTTTGTAATTGAAATCCTAGTGCCCAAAGTAGTGGTGTGACAGTAAAGAGACATCCAGATAATGATCTCAGGAACCCTCCTAAACAATGTGGCTGTTTCATTAGAAGGTGAGCAGGGGAAGAAAAAAAAAAACTGACTGAATTTTTCAGTCACTTCCTAAGAGGCAATTTATCCTATCTTTGAGAGATAACGTAGTTTACAGTGGGACCTACTTTGGTGCATTGGTATATTGAAATTTGAGAATTAATTTTAGGTGGTCAGTTTTATTTTTTATTTATTTATTTTTTTAAAATAATTTATTTCTTTATTGGGGAATTAATGTTTTACATTCAACAGTAAATACAATAGTTTGTACATGCATAACATTCCCCAGATTCCCATTTAACAATACAACCCCCACTATGTCATTCATCATCTTTCATGGACCTGTATTCTTTGGTGTAATACTCCAATTCCATTTCAGGTTCGACTTGTGTTTTCTTTTCTAATCTTGTTTTTCAACTTCGGCCTGAGAGTGAGATCATCCCATATTCATCCTTCTGTTTCTGACTTATTTCACTCAACATGATTTTTTCAAGGTCCATCCAAGATCGGCTGAAAACGGTGAAGTCACCATTTTTTACAGCTGAGTAGTATTCCATTGTGTATATATACCACAACTTGCTCAGCCACTCATCTGTTGTTGGACACCTGGGTTGCTTCCAGGTTTTGGCTATTACAAATTGTGCTGCCAAGAACATACGTGTACACAGATCTTTTTGGATGGATGTGTTAGGTTCCTTAGGATATATCCCCAGGAGGAGAATTGCAGGGTCATAGGGTAGGTCCATTTCTAGCCTTCTGAGAGTTCTCCAGACTGTTCTCCACAGAGGTTGGACCAATTGACATTCCCACCAGCAGTGCAGGAGGGTTCCTTTGACCCCACACCCTGTCCAGCATTTGCTGCTGTTACCTTTTCTGATGTATGACATTCTCACAGGAGTGAAGTGATATCTCATTGTTGTCTTGATTTGCATTTCTCTGACAATCAGAGACTTGGAGCATTTTTTCATGTGTTTCTCGGCCTTTTGGATCTCTTCTGTGGTGAATATTCTGTCCAAGTCCTCCCCCCATTTTTGGATGGGGTTATTTGTTGTCTTGTTGTTGAGTCTGGCAAGCTCTTTATATATGTTGGTTATTAAACTCTTATCTGATGTATGGCATGTAAAGATCTTCTCCCATTCTGTGAGGGGTCTCTTGGTTTGGGTAGTGGTTTCTTTTGCTGTGAAGAAGCTTTTTAATTTGATGTAGTCCCATAGGTTTATACTTGCCTTAGTCTTCCTTGTAATTGGATTCGTTTCATTGAATATGTCTTTAAAATTTATGCGGAAAAAAGTTCTGCCAATATTTTCCTCTAAGTATCTGATAGTTTCTGGTCTAACATCCAAGTCCTTGATCCACTTGGAATTTACTTTTGTATTTGGTGGAATACAGTGATTCAGTTTCATTCTTCTGCATGTTTCAACCCATTGTTTCCAACACCATTTGTTGAAGAGACTCTGCTTTCCCCATGTAATAGTCTGGGCCCCTTTGTCAAAGATTAGATGTCCATAGGTGTGGGGCCTCATTTCTGGGCTCTCAATTCTATTCCACTGGTCAGTGTGTCTGTTCATGTTCCAGTACGAAGCAGTTTTGATGACAATGGCCCTATAATACAGTTTGAGATCTGGGAGTGTGATGCCTCTGGTTCTGTTCTTTTTTCTCAAGATTGTTTTGGCAATTCTAGGTCTTTTCTGGTTCTAGAAGGTGGTCAGTTTTAAGTACTCTGAAGATAGTTGAAGCTGGACTTTCATTGAGTAACTCTAGCGGTAATCCATGGGGGACAAAGTTAGGAGCTTGCTTGGTCATGGCATCTCTTCCTATACTGTATACACAAAAGCTCAGTATCTTAGTCTGTTAATGAGCAAGAAGAAGAAGAAGAAGAAGAAGAAGAAGAAGAAGAAGAAGAAGAAGAAGAAGAAGAAGAAGAAGAAGAAGAAGAAGAAGAAGAAGAAGAAGAAAATCTTGTTCTGTTTGCTGAGCACAAAGCTAGCCTATATTTCCCAATCTCACTTATAGTTAGTGTGATCATGAGGTTGAATTCTTTTTTTTAAATATTTATTTATGCCCTTTTGTTGCCCTTGTTTTATTGTTGTAGTTATTATTGTTGTTGTTGGATAGGACAGAGAGATATTGAGAGAGGAGGGGAAGCGGGGAGGACACCTGCAGACCTGCTTCACTGCTTGTGAAGTGACTCCCCTGCAGGTGGGGAGCAGGGGCCTCAGACAGGGATCCTTATTCCAGTCCTTGCACTTTCCACCACCTGCGCTTAACCCATTGCACTACTGCCGGACTCCCGAGATTGAATTCTCTTTTTGTTTTTGTACTGTGTGTGCTTAACCAGGTGCACCACTGCCCAAGTCCTTCTTTTTTTGTTTTTGTTTTCGTTTTCCCCCCTTTTGTTGCCCTTGTTGTTTTATCATTGTTGTGGTTATTTGTCGTTTTTGCCGGGCTGGCTTCGCTGGCGGGGGACAGAGACGACCAGGGACTCATGGCTGAGCGGAGAAGCAGTATTTCTTTATTGACAAGCAGGGACCGGTGCAACAAACTCTTCTTATTACAACACAGTCTCTCCTCCGTGTCTCCTCCATCTCTCTCCTCCGGCAGAAGAGACAGGAACCAAGGAAATACATACGATAGGGGGCGGGGAGAAGGAAGACGCGCGAACCAGCGATGACTAAACCAAATATCCCAGGGGGGGTGGGGGGGGGACACAGACACCAAACCAATATCCTGGAGGCAGGGGGGTGCCCAGCCAACAGTGGACATGCAAACAGAACACATAGCAAGCAACACAAGCAAACCCAGTGTGATGATAAAACAGAAGACTTCACAAGCAGAATCCAAAAGCATACCAACAGTTATTATTGTTGTTGTTGGATAGGACAGAGAGAAATGAAGAGAGAAGACAGGGGGAGAGAAAGACACCTGCAGACCTGCTTCACCGCCTGTAAAGCGCCTCCCCCCCACCCCAGTAGGTGGGGACCCGGGGCTCCAGCTGGGATACTTATAAAGGGAATCCTTATGCTGCACTTTGAGCCACTTGAGCTTAACTTGCTGCACTACTGCCCGACCCCCTGTTTTGTTTTTTATAGCCACCAGAGTTATAGCTGGGCCACTCGAGCTTAACTTGCTGCACTACTGCCCGACCCCCTGTTTTGTTTTTTATAGCCACCAGAGTTATAGCTGGGGCTCGGTGCTTGTACTCAAATCCACTGCTCCTGGCAGCCTTTTGTTCTTTTTTTGTTTCTTTTATTTCCCTTTATTTGATAGGCTAGAGAAGAATGGTGGGAGTGGGGGGTGGGGATGCTGGGAGGGGAATGACAGAGAGAGAGGCGTGAGGTTGAATTCTAACCAGTGGAACAGATAAAGAAATGACTTATGCATTTCTTTTAACCAAAGGTGTAGCACTGCTCAATTATTGTTGAAAGAGGTGCTAGAGATTAAATCTGGGACAGAATGAGGCAGGGCAGATAGCATAATGGTTATGCAAAGAGACTCTCATGCTAGGGGCTCTCAAGTCCTGGGTTTAATACTCCACAGCAGTGCTCTGGTTTAAAAAACAAAAAACAAAAACATCTTGAACCTTGGCGTCTCAGACATGAGAGCCTTTGCAAAACCACTGTTTCAACTCCCTGGTCCCCAAACCAAGCTTTTAAATAAAGGCATGTCTCTGCCTTGTTCACTTTCTTCCTCCATTGATTAGATGTTAAAGTGAGAATTTGGGACAGGACAGTTGAATGACAAAACATAACAATACAGAGTATAGTTGCCAGGCCGCGGCATACCTGGTTGAGCATTAAGTGCACACAGTACGAAGCACAAGGACATACAAGGATAGGGTTTTAGGTCCTGCTTCACAAGTGGTGAAGCAGGTCTGCAGGTGTCTTTCTCTCCTCCTGTCTATCTTCCCCTCCTCTCTCCATTTCTCTCTGTCCTGTCCAACAATAACATCAATAACAACAACAATAATAACCACAACAGTGATAAAACAACAAGGGCAACAAAAATTAGAAAAAATGGCCTCCATGAGCAATAGATTTGTGGTGCAGGCACCGAGCCCCAGCAATATCCCTGGAGGCAAAAAAAGAAAAGAAAAGAAATGCTCCAACAAATTTGAATTGTTTCCATCATGTTGGTGATTAACAGAAACAATTGTCCACTAGGGACAAAGTAGAGAATTATTTTCAGCTATGCTGTGACTTGTAATGAACATTACTCCCATTCTATCTGCCTTTGTAATTATCAAAATAGATGGAGGTAGGGCTGGATATTGGCATACCTGGTAGAGCACATAGTTGCCACACATGAGGACCAAGGTTCAAGCTCCTGGTCCCCACCTTGGGGGGAGGGCATCTGGAACATGCTATAGGTGTTTCTCTTTCTCTCTCTCCCTCTTCTCTTTTTCTCAGTCTCTATCAGAAAAGAAAGGGGGAAACAGCCACCATGAGCAGTGGTGTTGTGATGCTGGCACTGAGCCCTAGCAAGAACCTTGGTAGCAAAGAAAAAAAAAAAAAGTGAAAGAGTAGCAGAAATAATCAGCTAGAAAGCATGAATCATCTTTTGAAGTCATTTTTTTAATGATTCTTGGAAATGTTAGCTTTAGGAGATATGTTAACTGTGATTAGGAAGGATCTACTGAAAAAAACCACTTAAGAGTGCTTACTTGAAGAATTTGACCCAGTAACTTCTGTCATAAAAGAAATCATTACTTATAAGTTGTTTGATTTTCCTGGGTATAAAGTCAGGGCTGGGGGTAGATAGAATAATGGTTATGCAAAGAGAACAGTGCTCTGGTTAAAAAAAAAAAAAAAGAAGAGGAAGAAGGAGAAGTAGAAGAAAAAGAATAAGAGGAAGAGGGAGAAGTAGAAGAGGAGGAGAAAAGAAAAAGAAGCTGTGTCAGATATTCAGGAATATTTGTTGAGTTCCTTTTCATGTATCAGGTGCTGCCACAACTTGTTTACTCTGATTCAATCAAATCTATCTGTTTAATTTTCCCAGATATTTTACTAGTAGTATATGCAAATATATACTGACAACCTCCAAGTTTTTGTGGCACTACCTTATTCATTATTCTGGGCAGAAGGTACAGATGATCATAAATTCAAGTGAACTCATTTCTATATCCTTTGATCAAAATTTACTTGACTGGGTTCCTAGGAAACAGACTGTAAGATTCTGAGATTTTTATGCAGAAGGTTAATTGGAGACTCCAGAGAAAAATACTTGCTAAGCATTGCTATGTAAAAAGTAATAAAAGCAAGACTAGGCAAAGGGAGAAGGTGAATTACCATGCAATTGCACAGGCTCTAGAAGATGATATACAGAGCTTTAGAGTTGGACCAGTCCTTCTATTCAAAAGAAAACAAAGGGTCTGAGCCTTTCTGGATGCTGGTTATGTCTGGGGAACAACGCAACCTTTACAAGGTAGCTTCCTTTAGGCAAAGAGTAGGGAATGTCCAGCCCACAAGAAATAATTTTGTCTGGCCCTGTCAAGGAAACCACAGATGGGACTTGAAATTCAATAAATTGAGGAGCTTTTTTCATAGCCATATAAGAACTGACTTTTAAGTTGCTAATTTTGTATACCTTGTGAATGATATTATAAATACCCAAATGGCTTTATGGCCAGCACAAAAAAGGGGTTCCCCACCCCTGCTTTAGGTGATGTTCATTCACAAGGTAGAACTGAATTGTGAGCTATCAGCAGTCAGTATTCCTCAACAAGGGAATATATTCTTCCATTCAAGAGCAATCAGTTGGACACATAGCATCGACTGCTGGCACAGTATCAGTAGTTTTTATCATTTTGTTTTAAAAAGTACAGTGACAACCTTTATCAGAATCATCAAACAAGTAAATGTAATAAAACTCAAGGCTAATTTAGACCCCACTAAAATCCTAGGTATTTCCTCCCCAACTTGAGGCGACACCCTATAGACTGGTTTGGATACAACAAATGACACTCAATGCTTTAACAGCCGAGAGAAAATCCAAGCTTGTCAGATAAAGAAGGGGCTACCAAAGCTGGAAAAAGGCAAGAGACTGCCTCACTTAGTGGTGAGGCATGCTATCCCTTTACCTCAGACCCAAGCCAGGGAATCCTAAGACTCCCTCATTGATAAGATGGACCTGGACCTCTAACAGATCATTCTCTCCACCATCACTGGTTACTTCCATCAAGAATATCATCGTACGTCCTTTTGAGGGCCTCTTTAGGACCTTGCCTTCACTATAAAGCAGCAATGGTAGTAGGGAATACCCCACTTTCTGAATGGAGGCTGCATCATCTACTCTGCCACTACAGAAAGACTGGTCCTGAAATGAGTACAGCCTAGAATGTTCTCAGCTGAAACCATGGGCTGAGAGCTCAGACCGATAGAGACTTAGAGGTTACACAGGCTCCTGTGCTAAATATAAATTACATGGCCACTGGGCCAGAATGATGAGGTAAAGAGTTAACTATGTATATATATATATATATATATATATATATATATATATATATATATATATATATATATGTGTGTGTGTATTTCAATTTTGAGAATATTCTCTGCCCTAATCCAGCTTTCTAGTTATATTCTCAACTCTAACTGCATCTTCCCAGACAATATTTTTAGCCCACATCCAAGTTGCTCAGGCAAAAATCACTAGAGTCATTGGTCCCTAGGAACATACCTCAAATAGATTTCCTAGCTTCTTTTTTTTTCTTAATTTCCTTTTTTATTATTATTAGTGATTTGATGTTGATTTACAAAATTACAAGATAATAAGGGCTACAACTGCACCATTCCCACCACCAGAGTTCTCCACCCCCAATCCCTCCATTGTAAACTATAGCAATTCTCCCAAGGTTGCAAATATAGGTTAACTATTATTTCTTTTTTTAAAAAGATTTTATTTATTTATTTATTTATTTATTTATGAGAAAGACAGGAGGAAAGAGAAAGAACCAGACATCACTCTGGCACATGTGCTGCGGGGATCGAACTTGTGGCCTCATGCTTGATAGTCCAAAGCTTTATCACTGCTCCACCTCCCGGACCACTAACTATTATTTCTATAACTATCTGTCTATATTTATATAATTTGGCCTCTTTGGGGGGGCTGGAGGGTTGGGGAGCCCATCTTCTCTTCCTTTCCAAGTCACACATACACTTATTACTACATCCAAATGAAATGTCCCTGCATTTCTCCTCCTCTCTCACCAGTTCCTGATGGAGTAGGAAGTGAGAGCCCTCTGGCTATCTTCCCACTATTATTTCTCCCTTATTGGGGATATGGATCAAAATTCTTTGGGGGGTGCAAAAGGTGGGGATTCTGGCTTCTGTAATTGTTTCTCTGCTGAAGATGGACTTTGGCAGGTCGATTCATACCTCCAGCCTGTTCCTATCTTTCCCTAGTAGGATAGAGCTCTGGAGAGGTGAAGTTCCAAGATACTTTGGTGAGGTTGTCTGCTCAGGGAAGACAGGATGGAATCTTGATAGCATCTGCAACTTGGTGGCTGAAAGGCAGCAAGATATAAAGTGGGACAAAGTGATTAATGAACAGGAGACAAAAAGTAGGAGTAAAGCAGATGAGAATAGGGATTTTAGGGTGGAAAGAAGCTAGGAAGTCATGGTCCAGGAGGTGGCGCAGTGGATAAAGCATTACACTCTCAAGCATCAGGTTCTGGGTTCAATCCCCACAGCACATGTATCAGAGTAATGTCTGGTTCTCTCTCTCTCTCTCTCTCTCTCTCTCTCTCCCTACCTTCCTAATAAAAAAATTAAAATCTTAAAAAAAAAATCTAGGAAGTCCATTCTAGACATGTTCCAAGGGGCCACAACTATTGTTTTTGCTTGATTATGATAGCTAGCATGAAGTTAGACAAAAATATTGACTGAGAAGATGGTGTCAGAGTTGAGAAAAGGGCTAGAATGTTGGATTAGGGCAAAGACTAGCTCCTATTCTTGAAGAAAAAAAATCTATGAATAAAATTAACTGTTTACACCATCCACTGGACCCAGGGCCTATATATTTAGCCTGCATAACCTCTGAGTTCCTATTGGTGTAAGCTTGCAGTTCATGACCACAGCTGGGAAAATTGCAGGCTGCACTCATTTCAGGACCAGTCTTCCTCAAGTAGCAGGGCAGGATGACCCAGGCTCCCTCTGGAGACTGGGACAGTTGCCACCATTGCTGCTTTATGGTGAAGGTAATGTCCTGGGAAGACCCACAAGAGGGCTTATGATGATGTTCTTTTTAAAAAATATATATTTATTTATTCCCTTTTGTTGCCCTTACTGTTTTACTGTTGTAGTTATTGTTGTTGTTGTTGTTGTTGAATAGGACAGAGAGAAATGGAGAGAGGATGAGGGGAAGCTGGGGGTGGGGAGATAGACACCTGCAGACCTGCTTCACCGCCTGTGAAGTGACTCCCCTGCAGGTGGGGGGCTGGGGGCTTGAACCGGGATCCTTATGCTGGTCCTTGCACTTTACACCACCTGCACTACCACCCAACTCCCATGATGACATTCTTGATGGATTTCCTAGCCTCTAAAATCCCTATTCTCACCTGCTTTGTTCCTACTTTTAGGTTTCTATTTATTAAACATTTTGTCCTGCCTCATAACTTACTGCCTTTGCAGATGCTACTTTGATTCCATCCTGAACTCCCTGGGCAGAAAACCTCACCAATGTGTCCTGAAACCTCATCTCTCCATAACCCTCCCTACCACACTAGGGAAAGATAGAAACAGGATAGGAATATGGATGGAACTGCCAATGCCCATGTCTAGCAGAGAAGCAATTACAGAAGCCAGACCTTACACATTATGCACCCCAAAATGAATTTTGGTCCATACTCCCAGATGGGGAGAAGTGTTAGGGGAAGGTGACTCGAGGGCTCTGAACTCCAATTCCATCAGGAAAAAAGGAAGGACATTCAAAAGTAGTAACAGGTGTAGGTATGGCTTAGAAAGGAAGAGAAGGCAGGTCCATTAAAAAATGGGCAAATATATATAAATACACATAGTCATAGCAATAATAGGCAGCCCATATCTGTGACCTTGAGACAACTACTATAGTTTCCAGGGGAAGGAATGGGGACACAGAATTCTGGTGGCGGGAAGGGTGTAGAATTGTACCTCTGTTATTTTGTAATTTTTTTAGTCACTAATAAAGAAAAAAAAAAAAAGGCAGTGACAGTGTTGAGAGAGGATTTGCTATGGGTCCGAGAGGAGACCTAAGAGCCAGTTTCAGTCCTAGGAGAAGTTGGATCCATTCACAAATGTTGTATTGGAAGAATTACAAAATACCATAAATATGTTATCAGGTATACAAGGTGTAAACTTTTATTTCATAGAAGTGATGCAGGTGTGCAGAAATAGAATTAAGGTGCAGAAATTGTGTAGTAGCTACTGAGGGCCATGAGGAGAAATGGCCTTTCCATAAGCACCCCTCTCTATTATATCTCTAATTTTAATCCCACCTGGAACCAACTTCCCATTGATCCATTGAGATTATCTGTCATTTCTATTGGACTTCTTTCTGTCTTCCAGATGTGGTTACCTAACACTCCTCCCACAGTGTAAAGTGCTTCCCCTTGTGCACGTGAAAACCCTTCCTACTACTTCCTCAGTTCTTCTTCTTCTAGCGTTTGCCCTTCTTCCGTAGCCAGTCAACAGCATCAGGTTGAAAGCTGTCAGGAGCTGCTTGTTGCTGGCTTTGAAAGTGACTGGGATCCATGTGGATTCAGTCGGCTAGGAAGGATCATCAGTTTCAGTGATACTTTAAAACTCTCCTGCACTCATAGGGGAAGTGCGGGGGGGGGGGGGGCAGCCTCAGCCAGTTATTTAGGTCCCAGAAGGAAAGGGGGAGTCAGCGAGATGAATGAAGTGAGTGCTGTATCAGCTGCTTTAGGAGCAGGAGAGAACCATCTCTGGCCTCTGTCTGCAGAATTTTATTTTTAAACAATTTTTGCCTGGATATAGTTGACATCATGTAAGATTGTTTTCATTAACATCAAGAATAACCTTAAACAACATTATTATTATTACTATTACTATTGTTATTATTATTATTATTATTATTATTATGGGTATGTTTTCCTTAGAAAGCTCCCCAGGTCTGGCGCATCCTAATCTTCCCTTGAAAGTTTCCTGGGTCTGGGGTAGCCTAAATCTTCCCTTGAAAGTTCCCTTGAGTGGCCCAGGAAGTGGTGCACTGGATAAAGCATTTGATTATCAAGCATGAGGTCCTGAGTTCGATCCCTGGCAGCACATGTACCAGAGTGATGTCTGGTTCTTTCTCTCTCTCCTCCTATCTTTCTCATTAATAAATAAATAAAAATCTTAAAAAAAAGAAAAAGAAAGTTCCCTTGAAATGACCATCTGTGTTTTGACCATCTCCCTGTTCTGACCTTCTGTATGAATAAACATTTCTCCCTGAAACTAAATCTAATAGCTTTTCTTCTTAACCCATTCTTGGAGGGGTCTAAACCAAGTCTTTTGTAATATCTAGTAAGCTGTCTACCTAAGAAATCTTCTGCTGTAAAGTAAACACACACCATGGGGCTCTCTTCTGGTTAAACTTTGCATATATGTAAGTTCACTAACTTCTACCCACTAACCCTTACATTAGCTATTTGACTACACAACCTCTATATTCATCATAGATGCCTGTAAGTGGAAGCAGGGAGTCTGTGGGTGAAGGTAAGCAATAGGGCCTCTCTATATTTAGGTGAAGACCACAGTCTATCACTCATACTATATGCCACCTGCAATTCTGGCTTTTGGTCTGAGTCCAGCTAATTGAGAAGCCATAGTGGTGACAAACAGCTCCTTTTCTGAAAGCCTTTCAATGGGTACAGCAGCTTCTGCTCCTAGGCCATTTTTAGTCTTGTCACACTCAGTGCCATAATTGCTATCACTATGTATTTCCCCTGGGGATCTCTCTTTTTCATAGTCCCCAGGTATATTTGTGCATACCCAATATAGCCAATAAGTCTTAAAATTATCAATGTAAGGAAAAATAGCTTCAGTTTAGTCTTAGGACTCCCTGCTTTGCAGTTAGCCCTGGCCTGCTGGGGACTGTGCCATCCAGCAGGCCTGACCACACCTCTGCCATTTCTATTGTCCTCAGGTAATATTTGTGACTTTTCAATATTGCTAATAAGTCTTTAATTTATCAATGTAATTAAAAACAAGAGGTTGAGTAGCTTCAGTTTAGTCCAGGACTTTCCACTTTGCAGTCAGTCCTGGCCTGCTGGGGGCTGTGCCATCTAGCAGGCCTGACATTGCCTCTGCCAGGGAAGCAGATGGAAATAAATAAATAAATAGATAAACAAACAAATAAATAAAATGGCTATCATCTGCAGTAGTCTCTGCTAACTAGAGCTTCAGGTCTCCTATCCCTCAGAGTTCCTCCTAACAACAGGATATGAATAAGTGGAGCAAGAAATGTAAGTTAAAAGGGAAGGGAAGAAAATAATAACCCCTAATTGGGGCACAAGGAAAAAATAAATTAAAAAAGACTTTAAAGGAAATTCCTGTGTGTCATCCACTATGACTTTGCAGTACAACACATTCTAGAAGAATTTAAACACTAAAACAGCCCAACATCACTGTGACATCAGAATTAGAGTTACAGAAAGCACCTGTGAATCACAGTTCAGAGACTTGCACCTGTAAAATACATTAAAATGGTCAGAAATGCATTCTTTTCAGCTGTTTATCAGCAGAGGTCATTTAGTCACAAGAATACTTTCACAGCACAAGGAAGCAAGTTTGATGAATATCAATGCTCTGTCTGAGTGAAGGAACTTTTTTTTAGCAAAGCTGAGTCTTGGTTTATCTATGACATGTGAACTTTGCCTCATCCTCTGGGATCCATTATAAGAACTGGGGAAGGGGAGGTTGTTGTGCTAATCATCTTGGTTTGGGTTTCCCCTGAAGTTGACTCAGAGAAACAGATTGGAGAGCTAATCGTTTGAGAATTACAGGGAGTATTGGTCTGCAGACAAGGATGGAAAACTTAGCAATCAAATTTCTTTCAGAAGCTGAAGTCTACTGTGAAGCATAGAACATACACTCCAGTTACCTTCACTGAAAGACTATTGATTAGTCACCAGCACTGCTTGGTCATTGGTAGTGTCTGCGTCTCAAACTCATACCCACATTTTATGATCTCAGAGTGGGAGGCGAGGGATAAGGACAGCTGGAAGCCTGCAGGTAAAACCTGAAGGATATATGCAGGGACCACTGGCTACATGAATGGTTCTAAGAACATTTTGTTGTTGTTAGGATATTAAAACTGGTTTCCATTCTTGAAATATGCTAAGCAAGGGCCATGAAAGAAAGCTCACCAAATGTAAGCTGAGAGACAAAAGGAATGCCTTCTAAGATGAAATATTTGTGCCTAGGACAGACATGGGGAAAACCAAGAGTCTGTGATTACTTCAGCAGGAACTTAAATGCTGTAGGAAAAGCCCCATGACCATGAGAACACAGAGGCAACTTTCTCATTCATCCATCTGGACCACAAGACTCTGGGGCTGTTGGAAGATAATAGCAGAATGGAAAGTTTTCAGGTGGCAGTTACCTTGGTCCTCTGCCAGGTGTATTACTCACTGTTCACAAAGCTCCAGCTGGTATTTACCACCCAACAAAAGAGGAAAAAAGAAAGTTGTTTGGCTGAGTTTCAGTCACATTGTGCACAAGGCGTGAAAGAGAAGACAACATGATGGGGGAAGAAGGAGAAAAGTTTCCCATGGTCCTCATTTATTTTTATCACAAGACATCAGTTATTCCTACCACTGGGGGAGGGGGGGGGGACAGGAGATTCTAGAGTGTTTTGATTCTTGAGCTAAATATTGTTTATTAAACTCATATCGGAGGAAATAACATTTAATCGGCTCACTTCCTGAAGGACTTGTTTCATATCCTTGACTCAGATTACACTTGTGTGGTCAGGAGCTGCTTTATTCTTTCCTCCCACAGAAAGCTGAATGGCAAGTAAGCCCTTCACTCCCAATACACGCAGTGAGGACCAGGGGGAGGGAGAAAACCCAATCCTGAAAGGTCTCTTCTATTTTAGCTTAAAAAAAAAAAAAAAAAAAAACCTCTATAAATTTAATCTGTTAAAAAAAAAGTAATCAGGATCATGTTACCAAAGAGGAAGATATTTGATTAATGCATTTACTTAACAAACCCTTATGTACTTTATACACTATGTACAGACTACTGAAAGAGAGGCAAACATGAATAGGCTATGCTTCAAATTCTTATGGTATTTAATATAGAAGGCATAAAAGCAATTGATCATAACAATTGGAAATGAAATGGTGATATCTTGTGAAAACATTATGATTGCTGATAAGTTTTCTCTCTTTAAATCTTACCACCCCTACCACATTATATAGAAGTTTTTTTTTTTTTTTAAGATTTATTTATTTATTTATTTATTTACTGAAAGAGAAAAGGAGATAAGAGAGAGAAGGGCCAAAGCACCACTCTAATATATGCAGTGCTGGTCTTTAAATCTAGGGTCTCTGCTGGGGAGACAGCATTGTGGTTATGCAAAAAGACTTCTGAAGTCCCAGGTTCAATCTTCAGCACCACCCTAAGTGGCAGCTGAGCAGTACTCTGGCTAATAAATAAAGAGACCCAGAGTTGCACATGTGCAAGTCCTTCATTCTACCATAGAGCCACTAAGTCTCTGTCTTCCACTCCACATAGCAGTTTTTTAAGAATTTTGCTCTCAATGATTTCCTAGATCAGACGAGATCGGGCGTGTTCAGGGTGGTATGGCCGTAGACCCTCAATGATTTCCTATGGCTTTCCCAACTCAAATGTTTGATAACCTTCTTCTTTAAAAAAAAAAAAAAACATTTGTTTATTTATTTACTAATCAGAGCATTGATCAGTTTTGGCTTATGGGGTTGCAGGGAATTGAACCTGGGACTTGGGAGCCTCAAGCCCGAAAGTCTGTTTGCATAAGCATTGTGCTATCTACCCTTACCCTTTGATAACCTTCTTTTTAAAAAAAGGTTTTTTTTATATTTATTTATTTTCCCTTTTGTTGCCCTTGTTGTTTTAACATTGTTGTGGTTATTATTGTTGTTGTTATTGTTATTATCGTTGTTGGATAGGACAGAGAGAAATGGAGAGAGGAGGGGAAGACAGACACCTGCAGACCTGCAGACCTGCTTCACCGCCTGCGAAGCAACCCCTCTGCAGGTGGGGAGCCGGGGGCTTGAACCGGGAACCTTCCGCCGGTCCTTGCGCCTTGAGCCATGTGTGCTTAACCCACTGCACTACTGCCCGACTCCCTTTGATAACCTTCTTAAGGTTAGCAAGATCTTAAGAAACTCATGTTCTTTTCAGACATCATTGTGTATAAGTGTTCATAATTTTGTATGTCCATCAGTCTCCTCTTATCTTTTTTATACCCTACACTCATGCCATACCACTGAATCAATCAGATTCATGATTGCAAAACCACTTCTGAAACAGTCTATCACTTTTCTTGCACCTGGAAGATACCTTGGGCATTATTAAAATACACTAAATATTTCATGTAGTCAAAAAGTTGTAGAACAAATTAAATGTTAGGATATCTCCTAACACCAGTCCATGATGCCTTCCTGTGCACATAAGGTTAAAAGTCAACCATAAGTGCATATATCATGCCTTTTAAAATGTATTTTATTTAAAAAATGTTATTAGTGATTTAATAATGATTAACAAAATTAAAAGATGATAGTCGTATAATTTCATACAGTTCTCATGACCAGAGTTCCATATCCCATTCCCTTCATTGAAAACGGCCCTATACTTTATCCATCTGAGAATATGAACCAAAATTCTTTATGGGGTATAGAAGGTGCAAGGTCTGGCTTCTGTAATTGCTTCTCTGTTGAACATGGATGTTGGCAGGTCAATCCATATCCCCAACCTGTTTCTGTCCTTCCCTAGTGGGGTAGGGCTCTAGAGAGGTGATGTTCCAGCACACATTGGTGAGGTCAGGGAAGTCAGGATGGCATCATGGTAGCATCTGCAACTTGGTGGTTGAAAGGCAATAAGATGTAAAGTAGGACAAATTGCTAGATAACCAGAATCCAAAGATAGGAATACAGCAAATGAAACTACGGGTCTTTGGGTGGGAAGAAGCTAGGAAGTCTATTTTATATTCCAAGGTGCCCGTGACTAGTAATTTTTGCCTGAGCTTAGTAGCTAACAGACAGGTGGACTGAAAATATTGTGTGAGAAGATGGTGTCAGAGTTGAGAATAGGACTAGAAAAGTGTATTAGGGCAGAGAGTAGCTCCCAAACATGAGGAAAGATTTCTGACACATTGAGTTAGTGACCAAGATTGCAATCTATGCAATAATCTCATTTTTACATAATTGTAATAGCAACCCATGATACATGTGTATCTTAGTTTACTTTATTAGTGATTTACTAATGATCATCCAGATTGTGGGATAAGAGGGGTATAGTTTCATATATTTCCCAGCACCAGAGTTCTGTATCCTGTCCCCTCCATTGAAAGCTTCCCTATTCCTTATCCCTCTGGGAGTGTGGACCAAAGACCTTCATAGAGTTCAGAAAGTGAGATGTCCGGCTTCTGTAATTGCTTCTCCACTGGATATGGGTATTGACGGGTGGATCCATACCTCCAACCAGATTCTATCTTTCTCAAGTGGGGTAGAGCTCTGGTTGAGGTGGAGTTCCAGGATACATTGGTGAGGTTGTCTGCCCAGGGAAGTCAGGTTGGCATCATGGTGGCATCTGCAACTTGGTGGTTGAAAAGCATTAAGATATAGAGCAGAATAAATTGTTTAATAATCAGGAACCTAAAGATAAGAGTATAACAGATGAGATTTGGAGTCTTCATGTTGGAAGGAAGCTAGGAAATCTATTTTAGCTATGTTCTGATGTTTTACTTGGGCTGGATAGCTAACGTGCTGGTGGGCTAAAAGGATTGTCTGGGAGGATTGTGTCAGAGTTGGGAACAGGGTCAGAGAGCTGGATCAGGGCAGAGAGTAGTACCCAAATATGGGAAAGCATATAAATACCATTAACTGTAAACTCTTATCGATCTGACCCAAGGCCCATGTCTATTTGTATGTAATACAATTTCTTTTCTTTTCTTTCTTTCTCTCTCTCTCTTTTTTTTTTTTTTTTTTGCCTCCACAATTATTGCTGGAGGCTCAGTGTCTGCATTACAAATCCACTGATCCTGGCCATTTTCTGCATTGTTGTTGCCCTTGTTGTTGCAATGCTGTTGTTGTTGGATAGGACCAAAGGAAACCAAGAGAGAAGAGGAAGACAGAGAGGGGAGAGAAAGATACCTGCAGACCTGCCTCACTGCCCAGTAGGGTGGGGAGCTGGGTCTTGAGTAGGGATTCTTACAGCTGGGTCTTGTGCTGCATACCATGTGCACTTAACCTGCTGTGCTACCACCCTCTCCCCAAATTTTTTTAAATTAAAGATACAGAGGGAAAGAAAGATACACAGAGAGGGTGGGGGTAGATAGCATAATGGTTATGCTAAGAGACTTTCATGCCTGAGGCTCCAAAGTCGCAGGTTCAGTTCCTCACATCACCATAAACCAGAGCTGAGCAGAGCTCTGGTAATTAATAATAATAATAATAATTTTAAATATTTTTTTAAAAAGAAAGATACACAGTCAAAGAGTGGAACATTGCTTAGTTCTGGGTTATAGTGGTGTGGAGGATGAACTTGGGACATTGAAGCCTCAGTCATGAAAGTCGTTTTGCATAACCATTATGCTGTCGTCAACACACACACACACACACACACACACACACACACACACGCTCATATTATTCTTTTTAAAAGGAAATAAAACAGGTCTTGAGCTTTTTTTTTTTTTCCCCTCCAGGGTTATTGCTGGGCTCAGTGCCTGCACCATGAATCCACCGCTCCTGGAGGCCATTTTTCCCCCTTTTTGTTGCCCTAGTTGTTGCAGCCTCGTTGCAGTTATTATTGCCATTGTTGACGTTGCTTTGTTGTTGGATAGGACAGAGAGAAATGGAGAGAGGAGGGGAAGACAGAGAGAGGGGGAGAGAAAGATAGACACCTGCAGACCTGCTTCACCGCCTGTGAAGCGACTCCCCTGCAGGTGGGGAGCCGGGGGCTCGAACCGGGATCCTTAGGCCGGTCCCTGCGCTTTGCGCCACGTGTGCTTAACCCTCTGCGCCCACCGCCCGACCCCCAGGTCTTGAGCTTTTATCTCTATAATTCACAGGATTGCTCTGGTAACATTTCCTCAAAGTTATATGTATTTTGCAGAGAAGACCTATTTTTGTTTGGTTTTGCTTTTTGCTTTTTCAATGAAGGGTATGGAACTTCATGTTGGTCATGGACTCCAGAGTAACTCTTTACCTTCAATGTTCATATCAATTTTAGAAAAATGAATACTGGTTGTCTGCTGCTAATCTGGCTCAGAACTCCAAAGAAACACATAGGCTAGGCTAGGCTTCAGTTTCTATCTATGAGATGAATATGGAAATAAATTCTAGGGCCCCGTGGTGGTGCACCAGGTTAAGCACACATAGTACAAAGTGCAAGGACCCGCCTAAGGATCCCTGTTTGAGCCCCTGGTTCCCCATCTGCGACAGGGTTGGGGGGGGTTGTTTTATAAGTGGTAGAGCAAGTCTGCAGGTATGTATCATTATTTCATCCTCCTCCTCTCTCAATTTCTCTCTGTTATATCCAATAAAATGTAAAAAAAAAAAAAAAAAGGCCTCTTGAAGCAATGGATACATAGTGCAAAGAAAGGAAGAAAGAGAAAGAAAGAAAGAGAGAGAGAGAGAAATAAAGAAAGAACTTCTGTGGAGAGCGTCTGGAGAACTCTCCCAAGACTAGACATGGACCTTCCGTATGACCCAGTAATTCCTCTCCTTGGGATATACCCCAAGGACTCCATAACAGGCAACCAAAAAGATATGTTCATAGCAACACAATTTGTTGTTGAACCTATGTTCATAGCAACACAATTCGTAATAGCTAAAACCTGGAAGCAACCCAGGTGCCCAACAACAGATGAGTGGCTGAGAAAGCTGTGGTATATGTACACAATGGAATACTATGCAGCTATTAAGAACAATAAACCCACCTTCTCTGACCCATCTTGGATGGAGCTAGAAGGAATTATGTTAAGTGAGCTAAGTCAGAAAGATAAAGATGAGTATGGGATGATCCCACTCATCAACAGAAGTTGAGAAAGAAAGAACAGAAAGGGAAACTCAAAGCAGGATCTGACTGAATGTGGAGTAGGCCACCAAAGTAAAAACCCGGGGTTGAGGGTGAGGGTGGATGTTCTGCTTCACGGGTGGGAATGATGGGGCACAGTCTTTTGGTGGTGGGAATGGTATTTATGTACACTCCTATTAATTTGTAGTCATATAAATCACTATTTAATCAATATGAGAAGGGAAAAATTGAATGTCTCAAACTTTTTAATGCACAGACCACAGGCTGTCTTTGATATGCCAACTTTCTTTAAAATCTTAGACCAGGGAGAACAGAAGCAACTGGTGGCACAGCTATACACAAATAATGCCAAAGGACATAAACTATGGTGATTATGGTGATATTGTGTATGATACAGCAAATACTAACAAAGGGATTTTCAAAGTTAACCCAATTGCCAAATAATGTGATTATAGCAATAACTATCTATTGTCTTCTTAAAGCCTAAGACAGCAGGAACCTCCTGCTTCCTCTGTAGAGCCTGTATTTCCCCCAGTCCTGGAACCTCTAGGGTGGGGCTCACTTTTCTGCATGCTTCTCTCAATCCATACCAAATGAAATTGCATCCTCCGATCCCAACCTAATCAACGCAACGAGTACCACCTCAGCATGCTTCACTTCAGACTATGTCCAGAGACGTCAGTTGTGGAATGTCAACCCTTCAGCCTCATTACTCGGGTGAGACCTTTCCTTTCATAGTATTCTCTAATTCCATTCCAGGAGATTCACTTCCTAACAAAGTCCCAAAACCTAGATATAGACCAGGTCCTGTGAGATAGAACATATGTTCACATGTATCCATAAATTAGGGCAAAATATATACCTGAAAGCAAAAGTACACAATAGTCTGCAGTGAGTCAATACAAAGTTCGTAATGGAATAGTGTCTACTTAGACTTAGATACACTCCTCACCTACTTCCTATTATACTTCCCTCAGTCACTCCAAAGCTAACCTTATCAAAGCAAGGACTGCAAAAGCTGAATAAGGGCAAGAGACTGGCATACTTTAATGATGACTCTTTAGTCACTGTCAGGCCACCCCATCACCTGGGGCCCTATTCGTGGAGTCCTGAGATTCCCAAATAGACATGATTTAGGGCATAGACCTCAAATAAATCCCTCTCTCCATTGTAACCAGCCATCTTATCAGGAACAACACAATAGACCCCTTTGTAGGCCCCCATAGGACCTTGCCCTCAACTTGGATCAACAACAGTAGAGAATGTTCCATCCTCTGAAAGTAGACTGGACAACATACTCTATGCTACACCTGAGGAAGATGGGTCCTGAAATTGGGGCAGCTTGGAATGTTCCTACTCATGACCACAGAATGTGAGCTCAGATCTACAGGGATGCAGAGGTCACATAGGCTCCTAAGCTGAATATGGGCCCCAGATCACATCAAATCGATAGGGTTTACAGTCAACAATATTTATACCCCTTTCCCACATTAGGGAGCTACTCTCTTCCCTGATCCAGCTTTCTGGTCCTTTTTCCTGCCTTGACATCATCTCCCCAGACAATAACTTGGATCTACCTGCATATCAGATGTCAGGCTCAGGGGAAAAAAAAAAAACTAGTATAGCCACAGGCCCTTTGGAATATAACTAAAATATGCCTACTACCTATCTACAAAATGGAGACCCCCTTCCCCCCAACTCTTCATCTGCACTATTCCAGCCTTTAGGTTCATAATTAATCAGCAATTTGCTTGGGTTTGTATGTTAACTCAGCCACCAGGTTCCAGATGCTAGCATGATGCCAACCAGACTTCCCTGGACAGACAATCTCACCAATGTGTCCTGGAGCTCTGATTCCCCAGAACCCCACCCCACTTGGGAAAGAGACAGGCAGGCTGGGAGTATGGATCGACCTGTCAACGCCCATGTTCATCGGGGAAGCAATTACAGAAGCCAGACCTTCCACAATGTATCCCACAATGACCCTGGGTCCCAGAGGGTTAAAGAATAGGAAAGCTATCAAGGGAGGGAATGGGATACAGAGTTCTGCTGGTGGGAATTGTTTGGAGTTGTACTCCTCTTATCCTGTGGTTTTGGCAGTGTTTCTTTTTTATAAATAAATAAATTCTATATATCTCCTTCTGTGGTCTTTCTTAGCCCAGTGTGAAACCCCTCTGGTTATCTAATGTCCTCCATCATCCCACACCTCTCTTGCCATTTTCTCTGATTTTGATTCTTTATCCTACCAAATTTCACCCTACCCTTTGGAACTTTCTTTGTCTCATCGTAAACTGAGTCACTTGTGATAACACAGGCCCAATCAAGGCACTCTCTGATTTAAATCCCTTCAACTAACTCTCCATTGCCCTCAAAAAATGTTGGAGTGCTCCAACATCATGGAAAACCCCTTTCCTTCCTCATTTCCAGCATTGAAATATATATTTTTCACTCCAGGTGCTCTCTAATTGTAGCTGGAATGCCTTATGTACTCTTCTCCTTCTCTGAGGGTGCCGGGATAGCCTGAGGGTGCTTCTTCCCAAGCTAGTGCTCTTTGGGTTGGAGAGAACTCAACTGGAGCTGATCTAGGCTGCTGCGTGGGAGAGGGATCAGGAACTTGTGCTGCACTAACTTCGCAGGAGATACACTCTGGAACTCTCAGAGCCGGAAAGCAATTTCCAAGTGTGTTTAATCAGAAGAGCAGCTGTTTTTATACTCTCCAAGTAGGGTGGAAACAGGATGTGACATAGAGAGGGTGGTGTTGTTGAGGTGGTCTGGTGTCGGGCTGCACCGCGGAGAAGAGAGCGGACGTCCAGAGCAAAGGGGTACACAGATCTTTATTATAGGATGGGGGGGAGGTTTGGTTCAGACCACGTGGAGCCAGCCAGCAATGGCCGACCACGGGGGGAGAGCAGGGAGCGAGACCTCAGAGAGGGAGAGCCGAGAGCCCAGAGAGAGAGGGGGGGAGGGGTGAGGGGGCTTTTTATTGGGCGACAACCAGGGGTGACGTGTAGGGCCAGGATTGGTTGAAAGGGGGCACTCTAGGATTTAGCGAGGCATAGGAAAACCTGGGGGCGGAGCCAGGATTGGTTGAAAGGGGGCACTCTAGGATTTAGCGGGGCATAGAAAAACCTGGGGGCGGAGACTGCATCAGAATAAGTCCTCAGCAACAGGGTGGAGCAAAAAGTGACTGGTGGAAGATCAGGGTGTGACAAGGAGAGGATCAGGGTGTGACAAGGAGAGGGGGCGGAGCAGGTGAGAATTTTACCACTAAACCACTAATGCCCTGGAGGGAGTGTGGTGCTTTATGTAAATGTAAAAGTGATTTATGTAAATAGACCGCTTTGAATGGGATCAAACCAATCCCTGTATAGGCATACCGGTGCTTGGTTAAGCAGAAGCCAGGGGGAGCTGGCAAACTATCCAACATGAGGGCTGTTTGCTCTGTTCACACTCTTTGAATGTATTCTTTCCTATTAGGTCTCACTCAGTCTCTGTGCGTAGGATACCTTCCTGGATCCCAGGACTGAATCTATCAGGCTCTGCCTATATTCACATAAATGTTCATATGTATTGTGGATTATTTCCTCTTATCTTGTCTGTTGTCTCTGTTCTGTATAAAGATTTATTGGATCCATACTGTCTTTGACTTGTTCACACTGAGATTGGTGCAGTAGATTCTTAATATGGCTGGCTTCATCATGGCTAGAGAGGGAGCTGTGTATTGGAGGTTTAATGCTTAGCAGTTGATGTCTGGAATTTCTTAATTACTATGCTTTGGATTTAGGTTTCATCAAAATAGTCTACTGGAACAATGAGGCATGCACCAGAGTCTTTCTTCTCTCTGGCCCCATGTTCCAGAACGCTCCCTTAACTTCACCCAGTGACTCCCACATAAGCCTTTTTAATTTGGATTTAACTCTGAATGACTGATGAAGGCTTAACTAGGCTTCAAGAGTGGACAGCACCAGTGATGCCAGTCATTTGAGACCCAAAGCACAGTAGTAACAACCTTCCCTAGCTGAGATGACCCAAGGTGAAGATAGAGCTGTTATCTCCCTGGGCCATGCAGCTGAAGATAGTAGAGGGAGTAGAGTAGATAGGCTACAACTGGCAAACTGCATGGAGTTCACTCTCCAGATTTAGTTTTGTTCTGACAAACTAAGTCAGTGAACATTTAATAAACATCTGCACAGTACCAGACTACACAGGGATTTACTGTAGGCCTTTGTTTAGCTTGTGTACTATACAAATGCTCTCTTTCCACCACTTAATAATCAGAAGCTATATCTAATTTTTAAAAAACTGGAAAAAATATGTGGGGGGTAGGAAAAGCTTCTGACTTTAGAGTCCTATAATGTTCTATATGCTCTTACGGTTCTAAGTAAGCCTAAATAATAGGAGAAAGTGAACTTTGTATTGAATTATATTGGTCCCTGACCTGCTTGGCATTCACTTCCCTCAGGAGTGGAGTCAGGAAGTTATTGTATTTTTTTTCCATATCAGATTAGCATGCAATATGCTTTCCTAATAGATGTTATCTAGATTGATAGGTAGATGTTGAACAGGATATTTGTTTTCTTCCTGATTGATGTCTTAATGTGCCTGGCAGTTAGCATGTCCTTTCTTGCAATACTCTTCTAGTTTTTGCATGGGCACTCTGCTAAGGAAACAAAAGGTCTCTATCAGAATATGAAATATTTCACACTCATCTTGCACCTGATGGTGGGACTTTTCCTATAATGCTAAGGATGAAGCTGGTTTTTTTTTTTTATTAGTAACTTAATACTGACAAAGTTAATAGATAGCAAGAGTACATTTACACATCATTCCTACCATCAGAGTTCTGTATCCCCATGCCCTCCACTGGAAACTGTAGTAGCTCTCCCAAGGTCAAAGATATAGGTTGACTATTATTGCTATAACTATCTCTATTTTTATATATTTGCCCACTTTCCCTGTGGTCCTGCCTTCTCTGACTTTTTAAGTTATACCTACACCTATTGCTATTTCCAAATGTCCTTCCATTTCTCCTCTTCTCTCTCTGATGGAATTGGAGTTCAAAGCCTTCTGGTCATCTTCCCCTTACATTTTCCCCCTCTGGGGGTATGGACCAGAACTATTTTTGCTTCTCTGTTGGATATGGGCAGATCGATCCATACCACAGCCCGTTTCTGTCTCTCCTTATTGGGGTAGGGCTCTGGAGAAGTGAAGTGAGGTTCTAGGACAGATTGGTGAAGTCTTCTGCCCAGGGAAGTCAGGATAGAATCCTGAGAGCATCTGCAACTTGGTGGCTGAAAGGCGGTAAGATATAAAGCAAGACAAAACAATAAAATTAAACAATAAACAAGAACCAAAAAGGAGGAATAGAACAAGTTAGAATAGGGATTTTAGGGTGGAGGGAAGTTAGGAAGTCTAATTTATATATGTTTCTAGGGGCACGTGGCTTTAGTAATTTTTGTTTGAGCTTGATAGCAACATGAAGATAGACTGAAAATATTGTTTGCGGAGATGCAGTCAAAGTAGAGAATAAGACTAGAAAGCTGGATTAGGCCAGAGAGTGGCTCCCAATCGAAGAAAATATATAATCAACTGTTTAATCTCATCAATCTGACCCACAGCCCAGATATATTTACATTTAAAACAGGAGCCTGTATAACCTGAGTCCCTGTCAGTCTGAGCTCGCAGTTGACTGGCTACAGAAGAAGGGCAAACGCTAGAAGAAGATGAACTCGCAGTCCATGGTCACAGCTGGGAAAATTCTAGGCTGCACTCATTCCAGAACCAGTCTTCCTAAAGTGGCAGAGTAGGCTGACCCCACTTCTGCTCAGAGAGTGGGGCAGTTCCTACTACTGCTGCTTCACAGTGAGGGTAAGGTCCTAGAGAGGCTCACAAGGAGAGAAGCTGGTATTCTACAGAAGACTTATTTGAAAACTCTTTGTATATTTGTTATAACTGACAGAAAATTTCCAATACAAATTTGTGTTTGCTAATGCTGATGACCTATGGACTTAAATTCCCCCTTTAGGTTGCTAGGCAATTCAAGTCTTTACCAACTGGGTTTTGTTTCCTAGCCTTTTTGACACTCTGCAATTTTCTTTCTATACATTAACATATTTTATTAATTAATTAATTTATTTATTTATTTCCTTTTGTTGCCCTTGTTGTTTTATTATTGTAGTTATTATTGTTGTTGTTATTGATGTCGTTGTTGGATTGGACAAAGAAAAATGGAGATAGGAGGAGAAGTCAGAGAGGGGGAGAGAAAGATAGACACCTGCAGACCTGCTTCACTGCTTGTGAAGCGACTCCCCTGCAGATGGGGAGCCGGGGGCTCGAACTGGGATCCTTATGCTGGTCTTGGTGCTTTGCGCCACGTGCACTTAACCTGCTGTGCTACCGCCCAACTCCCAACATATTTTTTTATTTCTTATTAAAAAAAAAAAATTGGAGGCCAGGCAGTGGTGCACCTAGTTAAATACACACATTACAGTGTACAAAGACTAGGGTTCAGGCCCCTGGTCTCCACCTTTAGGAAGAAAGCTTCACAAGTGGTAAAGCAGGGGTGCAGATACCTGTCTCTTTTCCTCTCTATATCTCCCTCCCCTCTCAATTTCTTTCTCTATCCAATAGTAAATAATAAAGACTTAAAAAATAAAAATAAGGGTGGGGGAGACAGAATAATGGTTATGGAAACAGACTCTCATGCCTGAGGCTCCTAAGTCCCAAGTTCAATCCCCCACACCACCAGAAGCCAGAGCTGAGCAGTGCTCTGGTGTTTCTCTGTCTCTCTCTCTCTCCCCCCACATCTCTCTCAAAAATAAAATTAATAAAATAAATAAATAAATATAAATAAATAAAATTTCTTAAAATTTTTTAAAAAATATTTTATTTCTATTTTTTTTTGTTAGTTTTGTTTGTTTGTTTTATTTTTGTTAAAGTCAGAGAAGGCAGAGAGTGAAATTAACCACAGTACCAAAGCTTTCTTCAATGCAGGGGCCAGGCTTGAACCTGGGTCTTAGACATGGCAAAACAACATACAATCCAAGTTAGATATTTCACAGGCCCAACATGAAAATATTCTCAGCCCACCCCACCCCCATAAAGAAAAAAATGACACTGAGAATATTTACTCTAAAAACTTAACAGTCTTTTCCTTTTTTTTATTGTTGAATGTTTGACAGACCTCATGGAAGATTTTTAGTTTAGCCTGTTTTGTTTCTGTTTTCTCTTTTTAATCATTATTGGATCTTCGCTCTTGGATACTTTTTCAACTAGCAGGAAAGAGGAAAAGACAAAAACTGGGTCAAGAGTGTGACGAAGCAGGTGTACTATCCGGGTAAGTTCTTTTGCCAGTCATAGTCTGTTCAGTTTTTAACTTATTTCAAAGCCATGTTCCCTTTCCTTACACTGTAATTCACTGTTTAATTTTAGTTACTATTAATACATTTGTTTCTAAAGTGGTGTCTAACTTTAAAATATCTCCCTTGTAAAACAATGTACTTCGGTTACTAATTTTCCATTAGTATCACAGACTATTTTGTCTTCAAATAATGTTTATCTTTTTATCAGTATAAAAATAGTTTTTCTTTTTTTCCCCTTTATTGGAGGGTTAATGATTTACATTTGACAGTCAATACAGTAGTTTGTACATGCATAACATTTCTCAGCTTTCCACATAACAATACAACCCCGACTAGATCCTCTGTCACCCTTTTCCAAGACCTGTACTCTTCCCCCCACCCACCCCAGAGACTTTTACTTTGGTGCAATATACCAACTCCAGTTCAGTTAACAGTAGTTACTCATTGTAGAGATTATAAGTAGAATTTGAGACTAAAGCTTAAAAATCACCTGTAGTTCTACTGTTCAACAGTAATGACTGCTATCATTTTAGTCTATTTCTTTTAAGTCATTTTATTGTTAACTTTTTTTTTTTTGCCTCCAGGGTTATTGTTGGGCCTCGATGCCTGCACTATGAATCCATTGCTCCTTGAGGCCCTTTTTTTCCCCATTTTGTTACCCTTCTTGTCATTATTGTTGCCATTGCTATTGTTGTTGTTGGATAGGACAGAGAGAATTTGAGAGAGGAGGGGAAGACAGAGAGGGAGAGAGAAAGATAGACACCTGCAGACCTGCTTCACTAACTTGTTAAGCGAAGCCCCTGCAGTTGGGGAGCCAGGGGCTCGAACCAGGATCCTTATGCTGGTCCTTGTGCTTCGCACCACGTGTGCTTAACTTGCTGCACTACAGCCCAGCCCCCTATTGTTAACTTTTTAACATATTGCTTCCATTTGATTAGCCATAATTAATAGATTGTCATAATTGGTTTATATTTAACATCTAATTTATAGCTATATATTTTGACAGAACTTGATTCTTTGAGCACATTTTCATTAAACTTTGGAATATTTTTGATGGCTACATTATATCTCTGTATATGAATATGCAAACATTTATCTTTTTCTTGATATAATTTCAGATTGTTTTAAACTCTGCACTTTCACATATAATGCTGATACACAGCATTTATACATAAATTTATTTCCATATTTATGATTCATCTTAAAAGATGGTGCTAGTCATGAAGTTGGCTTGAAAGTCATGCTTTTAGCCTGGAAAAACAGTACAACATTTATGCAAAAGATTTTTATGCCTGAGGCTCTGTGGTCCCAGGCTCAATCCCATGCACCAACACAAACCAGAGCTGAGCAGTGCTCTCTCTGTAGCTTTCTCAAGCTCTCTCTCTCTCTCTCTCATTAAAATAATAGGTAAATAATATTTTTAAAAAAGAAAGTTTGTGGTCCAGGAGGTGGTTTAGTGGATAAAGAAAGCATTGGATTCTCAAGTATGAGGTCCCAAGTTTGCTCCCTGGCCGCACATGTAGCAGAGTGATATTTGGCTCTTTCTCTCTCTCCTCCTATCTTTCTCATTAATAAATAAAACCTTTAAAGTAAATAAATAAATAAGAACGAAAAGAAAGCCATGTTTTTTTTTTTTTTTTCCTTTGAGACTATTAACATGTTCCCATCTAAGAAGATGGTAACTATATAGTTTCAGAGAGAGGATACAAATTACTAGATGGATCTACAGGAACCAATAAGCACCAGGATAGATATGGTTTAATAGATGCACCAGAGCCAGCAAAATAGCTCATTTGAATAGTACACCTGTGGGGTCTGGTGGTGGCGTACCTGGTTGAGCACATGTTACAATGCGCAAGGACCCAGATTCAAGCCGCAGGTCCCCACCAGGGCTTGGAAACAGGGGATAAGCTTTACGAGTGGTGAAGCAGTGCTGCAGATGTCTCTCTGTCTCTCTACCTCTCTATCTCTTCCTACCCTCTCAATTTTGACTGTCTCTATCCAATTAATAAAGATAATAAAATTTTTTACAAAAAAATAATGCATCTGTTGTGTATTGCTCCCACCCACTGGCAGAAGCTTTGAGACTGTGATATCTTTTCCTCTCCTTCTGCCTGTGTAAATCTCTATCTGAAAAAAAGAAAAAGTTGGCCTAGAGCACTGCAGCCCAGTAACTACCAAATAAGTAATAATAACAGGTGCACCAATTAGCTTTCTTATTCTGTGAACCCCAACTCACTTATTAACTCTGACAATATGTTTTCACAAATGAACAGGATATGGAAAAAGTCATGTAACCTATCTCTATCATAATGCCAAAACCTTAAAAAAAAAAAAAAAAAAGACATTAACTCTCATGCCTGAGGCTAAAAATTCCCAGGTTCAAGCCCCCACACCAACATAAGCTAGAGATGAGCAATGTTCTGGTAAATTAAAAAAAAAAATAGGGCCGGGTGGTGGCACACCTGGTTGAGCGCACATGTTACAGTGCTCAAGGACCCAGGTTTGAGTCCCCAGTCCCCACCTGCAGGGAAAAAGCTTCATAAGTAGTGAAGCAGTGTTGCAGGTGTCTGTCTCTCTCCCTCTTTATCATCCCCTTCCCTCTCAATTTCTGGCTGTGTCTAGCCAATAAATAAATAGATTAAATAAATAAAATTAAATAATAAATAAATTTTGGTTCCATGGCAAAACATGGTCTCTTCTACCTCAGTCCCTCTTAACAGTCCGCTATATATATTTTTGGACTGTGTTTTTTATTGTTTTAATAATGATTGACAATATTGTAGGATAAGGAGTACAGTTCTGTACAGTTCTATACATTTCCCACCACCAGAGTTCTGTATCCCATCCCCTCCATTGGAAACTTCCCTGTTCTTTATCCCTCTGGGAGTATGGACCCAGGCTCATTATAGGGTGGGAGGTAAGGCTTCTGCAATTGTTTCTCTGCTAGACATGAGCATTAGCAGGTCAATCCATACTCCCAGCCTGTCTCTCTCTTTCCCTAGCGGGGCAGGGCTCTGGAGAGGTGGGGGTCCAGGACATATCGGTGAGGTCGTCTGCCCTGGGAAGTTAGGTTGGCACCATGGTAGCATCTGCAACTTGGTGGTGCCGCTCCAGTTCCCCTTTGTCCCTTTCGGTAACCTTTTGCCAGCTTATAGATGGGTTATAATGTTCCACGATGGTTCTTTTGTCCCTTCTGCTATACTTTTTCTCCTAATGGCCTGAAAATCCTGCTCTCACTTGGAATTCTCAGGTTTAAAATGGCTTTTCTTGAGGAGAGCATGTCAGGTGTTGTCCTCAAGCCACCATCTTGGCTCCGCCCCCCTCATAGTTTACAGGCCTTTATATATATGTATATTTTTATCGTTGTTGTTATTATTAGTATTGTTGTTATTGTTGTTGGATAGGACAGAGAGAAATTGACAGAGATGGGGAAGGCAGAGAGTGGCAAAAACAGACACCTGCAGACACTGCTTATGAAGCAACCCCTCCCAGCAACCCCCCCACCCCCGCAGATGCGAACAGTCCTTGCGCTTTGCACCATGTGCGCTTAACCCAATGCGCAACCGACGGACCCCCAAGTCTGTTGTATTTTTAACTGTGTTTCTCAAAATTGGAGTTTGATATGTTTTTTTCAGTTTCCCCTTTGCTTCATGTAAGTTTTTCTACAAGACTCCGCAGTCCCAGTTATGGACCATGATCACTTACCTAACAGGGTTGTCTATTACAACTTACCAATGAATAAAGTGTAATCCTGAGAAGAAACAAAACAAGGAACTTTTTTTTTAAATTAATTTTATTTTTGAGAGAGATGAAGAGAGAGAAGAGAGAGAAGAGAGAGAAGAGAGAGAGAGAGAAACACCAGAGCACTGCTCAGCTCAGGCTTATGGTTGTGCGGGGGATTGAACCTGGGACTTAGGAGCCTCAGGCATGAGAGTCTGTTTGCATAATCATTATGCTGTCTCCCCCACCCACAACAAGGAACATTTTAATGTTTCCCCAAATATTTAGAGAACATAAAACTACACCCAAGTGTACTTAGGTGTGACCAACATGGACTCTGACTTTTAAATAACAGTGCCTAAATCAAAACTGTAACAGCCTTCCAGAGAAGTTGCTAGCACATCTTAGAGTGCCAATGTACACTATTTTATACTAACTTGCCACCTGTTACTCATTGGTAGACTACAACATCCAGCTAATGCCTGAGCAAACTAGATGTTGACTGATGACTTTTAACTGAATCTGAAAAAAATAACATTGTTAAAGAAACTAGTGTTAACTAGTCTAGAATTAATTTTAGAACCTTTCCTAACTTGCTGTACTATATGAATGACCATCATAGTACTTATAGTCTTAATTTTCAACACCTGTATTTCCTTCTTCCTTTTTTTTTTTTTTTTTTTTGCCTCCAGGGTTATCACTAGGGCTCACACCATGAATCCACTGCTCATGGAAGCTATTTCCCTCCCCCCTTTTTTATTATCATTGTTGTGGTTATTATTATTGTTGTTATTGATGCCATCATTGTTGGATAGCAGAGAGAGAAATGGAGAGAGGAGGGGAAGACAGAGAGGGGGAAAGACAGAGGGGGGGGGGAAAGACAGACACCTGCAGACCTGCTTCACTGCCGGTGAAGCAACCCCCTACCTGCAGGTGGGGAGCCTTAGGCTGGTCCTTGAGCTTTGTGCCATGTGTGCTTAACCTGCTGTGCTACCACCTGGCCCCCTCCTTCTTCCTTCTTATGGATATGTTTACAAAAGAATTCAGAAACAGGGCCAGAAAAATGGTTCAGTTGGATGGTTTGCTGCTTTGCCATGTGCTTGACTCAGGTTCAAGTCTGGTCCCTACTGCACTGAAAGAAGCTTTGGTGTTGTGGCCCCTTTATCTATCTATCTATCTATCTATCTATCTATCTATCTATCTATCTACCTACCTACCTACCTACCTACCTACCTACCTACCTACCTATCTATCTCCAAAGGGGGGAAAAGACACATGGACAGTTTTTTATGTGTTAGTTTGAAACCAAAATAACTGACAAGGGTCCATTCTAAAGTTATTCCAGTAAGGATGCTAGTATGTGTTCTTTTTAGAGCACAACAGAGGACCACTATGCAACCATAAATATATAAAAATCATGTTGATGGAAACAGCTCACTAATTCAAATATATATTAATATATTTAATATATAATTCACATATTTAATAAATATATCTCTATATATATTAATGCATTGATATATATTTAACCAAAACATGACCTTTATTTTTAGGTCCTATGAAACTAATATTAATCTATGGAAACTTGAATAGTAACATGGTATTTACCTTCAGTTATACCTATTGTTGGCAGTTTTTAACTTCTTTTGAGAAGGGGATACAGATACTGATATAATTCCAGTCTGATATATATATATATATGCACATATATATATATGTACATATATATGTTATATTTTTAACTGTGTTTCTCAAAATTGGAGTTTGATATGTTTTTCAACTTCCCCTTTGGTTCATATAAGTTTTTCTTTTTTTTAATTTTTATTTATAAAAAGGAAACACTGACAAAAAACACAGGATAAGAGGGGTACAACTCCACACAATTCCCACCACCAGAACACCATATCTCATCCCCTCCCCTGATTGCTTTCCTATTCTTTATCCCTCTGGGAGTATGGACCCAGGGTTATTGTGGGGTACAGAAAGTGGAAGGTCTGGCTTCTGTAATTGCTTCCCTGATGAACATGGGTGTTGACAGGTCAATCCATACTCCCAGCCTGTCTCTCTCTTTCCCTTCTGTGGAAGGGTTCTGGGGAAGTGGAGCTCTAGGACATATTGGTGGGGTTGTCTGTCTAAGGAAGTCCAGTTGGTATCATGCTAGCATTTGGAACCTGGTAGCTAAAAGAAGAATTAACATATAGAGCCAAACAAATTGTTGTCAAATCATGAACCTAAAGGCTGGAATAGTTCAGATGAAGAGTTGGGGGGTCTCTGTTTTGTAGATAGTTAGTAATCCTATTTTAGTTATATTCCAAAGAGCCTATGACTATACTAGTTTTCTTTTTTTTTCCTGAGCCTGACATCTGATATGTGGGTGGATCCAAGTTGTCTGGGGCGATTATATCATGGCTGGAAAAAGGACCAGAAAGCTGTATCAGGGAAGACAGTAGCTCCCACATATGAGAAAGGTGTATAAATATTGTTGACATAAAATTTTTCTACAAGACTCTGCAGTCCCAGTTATGGACCTAATTATTTACCTAACATGTTTGCTTATTACAATTTTTTTAATCTTTTTAAAAAAATTTTTTTTAACCAGAGCACTGTTCAGTTCTGGTTTATGGTGGTGCAGGGGAGTGAACCTGGGACTTTGGAGCCTCAGGCATGACAGTCTGTTTGCATAACCATTATGCTATCTACCCTCCGCCATGCCTATTACAATTTTTATGTAAAATAATTACATAATTATGTGGCCAGGTGGTGGTGCACCTGGTTAAGCACTCACACTACAGTGTGCAAGGACCTGGGTTCAAGCCCCTGGTCCCCACCTGCAGGGGGAAAGCTTCACAAGTGGTGAAGCAGGGCTGTAGGTGTCTCTCTGTCTCTCTCCATCTCTATCTCCACTTCCCTCTATTTCTGTCTCTATCCAATAAAAAAAGGATTTAATAATTACTTAATTATTTTTTTCATTTACACAAAAAAATTAGTAGCATACTCATTGTTACTTTGCTTTCTGTTTTGATGACTATATGTTTTTCCTTGTCAGCAAATTTTTCTCATTATTTTTGACACCAAATTGTATTTGATCATTTGGAGTACCTAACTTCATTAACCAATCAATATGATGAACATAGTGATTACTGCCAATTTTTTTTCATCTTAAACATATATACATGCATATATATAAATTATTTATTTTAACCAGAACACTCCTAAGCTATGGCTTATGGTGGTGCTGGGGATTGAACCTAGTTTCTCAGAGCCTCAGACTTAAAAATTATTTGCATAACCAATATGCTGTCTTTACAGACCCTGTCACAGATATTTCTGAGAACATATACTCTAGAGAACATATACTGTCAGGGATTGAACCTGGATGTTGGAGCTACAGGAGTAGTGAAAGCAGATTAAGTGCTTCAATTTTTTTTCCCTTCGCACTAACTTTGGCTTTAATTCACTAGACTTCTCTTTAAAATGTAAGACATTAATCTTTAAAGCAATCTTAAGTTCATGTGGGAAAACTGAAGGAAGGTAAAGAGATTTCTGTTATACCCCCTGCCAGTCATTCATTCATACACAACCCCCCTTCACTGTCAACATCACAATGATACACAACAATACATCATAATCACTTAAAGTCTGCAGTCTGTATTATGGTTCTTTCTTGGTGCTGTGTATTTTATGGATTTGGACAAATGTACAATGACATATATTCAATATGATGATATCATACAGTTTTTTTAAACCTAATCTGGCAACCTTTTTACCTTTTTCTGGCTTCATAGCTTTGCTTTGCATTTTTCAGAATGTCATATTGATATAATTTCATAGTATGCAGCGTTTCAGACTTACTTTTTTCAAGTAGCATGCATTTATAATTTTTCCTTGTCCTTTCAAAAATTGATGGTTTTTATTTATTTATTTATTTATTTTTAAATACTTTATTAATTTATGAGAAAGACAGGAGGAGAGAGAAAGAACCAGACATCACTGTGGCACATGTGCTGCTGGGGATCGAACTCGGGACTTCATGCTAGAGAGTCCAAAGCCTTATCACTATGCCACCTCCCAGATCACTTTGTTTGTTTGTTTGTTTATTTATTTATTTTTTCCAGACCACTGCTCAGCCATTGTTCATATTGCTTATAGCCATAAGCTATAAGGTATAGCTTATGGTGACCCAGGGGATTGAACCTGGAACTTTGGAGTCTCAGGAATGAGAGTCTCCTTGTATAACCATTTTGCTATCTATCCCCCACCCTGGTAGTTCATATTTTTCTGGCTGAGTTACATTCCATTTTTCTGGGTATGTCACAGTTTCTCTGTTTACCTACCAAAGAACATTTTGCAAGTTTTGACAGCTATGATTAAAGCTAGTATAATACCTTTCTGCAGGTTTGAGTGTGGATTTAAGTTTTTCATCTCCTGTAGATAATGCCAAGGAGCATGATCATTCAATCATATGTCAAGCATATATTTATATATTAACCAGACTCTGCTCAGCTCTGACTTATGGTGGTATCAGGATTGAATCTGGGGTGATGGAGCCACAGACATGAAGCCATACTGGATGACTATTACGCTACCTCCCCTGCTTCTGTATGTTTATATTTGCAAGGAACCATCATACTGTCTACTAAAGTGACTGTGTCATCTTACATTCCTCCTAGCAATAAATGAGAGTTATTATTCCTCCACATCCTCACCAGCATATGGTGTTACTAGTGTTCTGGATTTTCATCATGATACTAAGTTGGTGGTGTTATCTTGTTGTTTTAACTAGAATTGCCCTGATAGAATGTAGAATATTTTTCTCATATGCCTTATTACCACCTGTATATTTTTGGTAAGGAGTCTGCTACATCTTTGGCCCACTTTTTAAAAAAAATATTTATTCCCTTTTGTTGCCCTCATTTTATTGTTGTAGTTATAATTGCTGTTGTTGTTGTTGGATAGGACAGAGAGAAATAGAGAGAGGAAGGGGAGACAGAAAGGGGGAATGAAAGACACCTGCAGACCAACTTCACCGCCTGTGAAATGAACCCACTGCAGGTGGGGAGTGGGAGGGCTCGAATGAGGATCCTTACGCCAGTCCTTGCGCTTTGTGCCACCTGTGCTTAACCCGCTGTGCTACCTCCTGACTCCCTGGCCCACTTTTCAATTAGGTATTTTAAGATCTTAATCTTAAAAGCAAACTTTTTTAACCTTGAGTCCTTTATATAGTCTCAATAATAATTACTTTCCAGTTATGTTTTTTACACATATTTTCTCCTTTGCAATGTTTTTTAAATATCAAAAGAGGAAGAATATCTCTACCACGGAAGAGATGTCTTGAGTAATGGTGATAAAGGTAGTGCTGCACTATAGGTAAACTGTTATATGTTTATATAGATTTCGCTTCATATTTAACTTGATTTAGTGATCTGTATCATTCTTTCTTTCTCATTCTGAGTAATAGTAATCTTTCAGAGTGTTTGGGAGGATACTGACCTAAAATTTCACTGTTTTAGTAGAAACTTTAGTTTCTGGCTTAGGAGGCCAATGCCTTATCCATTAGGCCACTGGGGCTTATAGCATTAGTTTCTTAGATTATACGTGTTAGCTCAGAACTTCCTTTTATCCATCTTAAATTGCGTGTGCTTGGTAACATCAAATTTAACCTTTCCATAAACGTGAGGCCACTTATGGTTTTTCCTTCTGTAGTTTCTATATCTAAGGATTCAGTGAATTCTATTTTTTTTATCTCCAAGTTATCTCTTATACCTTACTTACATTTTCCACAGCATTTATCACTGTCTTAGTCAATGCTTTGCAACCAAGTGCCATCCATGGAATTATAATATAACTAAATTATTTTCTATTAGTTTTAAAATTATTTTCTACTAAGCATCCCAGGTGTCCAACAACAGATGAGTGGCTGAGCAAGTTCTGGTATATATACACACTGGAATACTACTCAGCTATAAAAAATGGTGACTTCACCATTTTCAGCCTATCTTGGATGGACCTTGAAAAATTCATGTTAAGTGAAATAAGCCAGAAACAGAAGGATGAATATGGGATGATCTCACTCTCAGGCAGAAGTTGAAAAACAAGATCAGAAAACACAAGTAGAACCTGAACTGGAATTGGCGTATTGCACCAAAGTAAAAGACTCTAGGGTGGGTTGGTGGGGAGAATACAGATCCAAGAAGGATGACAGAGGACCTAGTGGGGGTTGTATTGTTATATGGAAAACTGGGAAATTTTATGCATGTACAAACTATTGTATTTACTATTGAATGTAAAACATTAATTCCCCAATAAAGAAAATTTTTAAATTATTTTCTACTAATTTGATCATTAAAATAGTCAAAAGAAATGGGTGAACTTATTTACTTAACCTAATATACCCAATGTAATATCATTTTAGCATGTAAGATTATTAAAATGTTGTATTCTATAATATGTATAAATCTTTTAAACTTACAGAAATATCAACTAAGACTACAAAAAAAATTTCAAGTGCTTCATAGTTACCATATTGCACAGCAAAATTCAAGCCAGTCTCCTTGCTTTTGATATTTCTTCTTTTAGTTTGTCTTCATATGGATGTTGGGTGTGTCTACATTGTAGTCCCACCTTTTAATATTCTCTATTGGTGTGTTTAACAATCACAGACATATTCAGTATTTCCTGAGAGCCCATTATGTGCCAGACTCTCTAGGATATTCCCAGTGACAAGGTAGAAAGCCCCCCCCCCCCATCTAAGTAAAGTTCATTTTAATGGGAATATAAGTTTCTCAGGATCATGGTGTATAGACTCTTTTCCTCGTGTAAACAGAACATGATTCTTCTGCATCATGGTTTCCCAGCAGATGAAACAACGAAAAGCAGTGCAGGAGGTGGTACATTGGCTAGAGTGTTGGACTTAAAGAAGCACGAGGTCCCCAGTTCAAATCTTGACATTGCTTAAGTCAACGTGATGGTTTGTGTCTCTCTCTCTCTCCTTCTCTTTGCTATTAATAAATACATAATCCTTTTTTTTTAACGACTTAATGAGTATTTCCTGTATGTTCAGTGCTGTTGCTAGATGCTCTCATTTAAACCCATTAGGAGATTGTTACTATTATATCCAAATTACAGTTTCAGGAAGGAGGCTGGCCAGGTAAAATGTCTAAAGGAACAGGAACTAGCACAAAGGCAGTAAGCTTTAGGTCATCTGCCTACAGAATGCTATGCAGGTATTAAAACTTCAGTCAGATCAAAACACTGATACTGGTTTCCCCACTACCTGTAGTATCTTTCTTTCAATACCTCTTTGCCACGTCTATTTATCTGATGGTTATACCACTATTATTCATGACTCAGTTAACACCTATTGTAATTCTCTGTAAGTTCACCAAACACCTTTATATATCACAACTGGTAACTCTGTCTACTGTCTGTCATCTTTAGCAAGTCATCCCATTCTCTTTTTTTTATTATTATTTTTTATATTTATTTATTTTCCCTTTTGTTGCCCTTTTTTATCATTGTTGTAGTAATTGTTATTGATCTCATAACTGTTAGATAGGACAGAGAGAAGAGACATGTAACTGTTAGATAGGACATGGAGAGAGGAGGGGAAGACAGAGGGGGAGAGAAAGACATCTGCAGACCTGCTTCACCACCTGTGAAGCGACTCCCCTGCAGGTGGGGACCCTGGGGGCTCGAACTGGGATCCTTGCGCCGGTCTTTACACTTAGAGCTACGTGTGTTTAACCCGCTGTGCTAACCGCCGGACTCCCACATCCCATTCTCTTTCAGTGAGATTCCCGTGACTAATGAAATTGCACACAGGGCACTACTGACATTTGCATGTATTTGCCTACATATATAAACAAATAGTTCTTCACTCTGAACTTCATGAAATTAAGGACCAAGACTATTTTTATTTTTGTTTTAACTGACAATATAGAGCCAATTGAGATAACTTGCTACCTTCAGACAAGCTTCTTCTTTCTCTCCCTTCCTATTTATTTATGAGAGAGAATGAGGAGAAGGAAAGAGATAAGAACAGAGCACTACTCTTGCAATTGTGATGCCAGGGATCAAAATTACAACACCTGTTCCTATTTTTAAATAGAAAACAGAAATTATTTTGGGGGCTTGACATGGGTATACCCAGTAGAAAACACATACATTGCCATGCTCAAGGACCCAGGTTCAAATCCCTGGTCTCCACCTGCAGTAGGGAAGCTTCAGGAGTGGTGAAATTGTGCTGCAGGCGTTTTTTTTTTTCTCTCTTCCTCTCTATCTCCTCCTTCCCTCTCAATTTTTCTCTGTCTATAGTAAAAAGAAAAGAAAGAGGAAAAAAAAAAAGTACCCACCAGCACCAATGGATTTGTCCTGCAGGCAGCATCCCAACAATAACCCCAGTGGCAATAAAAAATTAAAATAAAGTAAAACTATTTTTAGGCTTTGCTTATTGAAATGAGAGGCAACGTTGCATTTATTCATTTTCTTTTCATCTTTTTCCCCCCATGGAAGTAGCCCTGGTGCTCTTCCAAACACTATTCCAAGGATTTATTTATTTATTTTTACCAGAGCACTGCTCAGCTCTGGTTTATAGTGGTGGTGGGAGATTGAATTTGGGATTTTGGAGCCTCAGGCATGAGAGTCTCTTTGCATAACCATTATGCTATCTACCCCTCACCCTATTCCAAGGATTTTTACAAAATGTGCCCTGGTGTATAATGTTGGGGGAAAATTATTCATTCCTTAGGATGAGGCTCTTGCCCAGAGGTTGTTTCCATCTCTGCTAATATTACCTACTATTCCAGAACCCCAGGAAGTGCCCTGAATTTGGGGCATAGCTGCCGGGTTAGCGTGGGGGTGCCTCTTACCGGGCATGTGCTCCCTGGGCTGGAGAGAACTTGACCAGAGCCAGCCTGGCCTGCTACTCACTCAGCTACTGAAGGGAGATGACTCAAGAACCAAACATGTGGCAAGACAATGCAATGTCTTTATTGATCAGAGAATCACAGCTTTTAAAGGACAGACCCAAAAGTGGCAAGTCGGAAACAGAAATGTCTAGGAAAGAGGCAGAGAAAGGGTAGAAAGGTAGGAACTTCCTTAGCAACTGTTGTGAGGATTTTAACTGGTAGGATTAAATAATACCCTGCAGGCAGGGAGGGTCTTGAGGGTAGAAAGAAGATAGATCAAAGGAATGGAATGGGTGGAGATCTTTTAGGCAAAACAATGATTATGTAGACAGGCCATAGTATCAGGAATGCAGGGTGAAGCAGGAGGAGCTGTCTTAATGTTTTAAGGAATGTGAGGCTCCTCACAATTTCCCGACATCTCCCCCTTTCTTTTTATCTAATGGCCATAGTATCAGGAATGTGGGGTGCTTTGTGAGGCAGGAAGTCTGATAAGATGAGGCAAACCTTTGGGGTTACTCCTGTCCCTCGTTCAACCTCTCGGTAGAGAGAGAGACTGACAGGATAGATGCACTCCTCAGGTCAAACCCTGCCAAGCTCAACCACATCCTCACAATTTCCCAACACATAGCTAAGTGTAATGAATTTTACATAAGTTCATTTTTAGGGTTAATTTTAGGTTCACAATGACCTTTGTTTAGCAAATATTTATCTTATTTCCCTTTTGTTGCCCTTGTTGTTTATCATTGTTGTTATTGTTGTTGTTGAATAGGACAGAGAGAAATTGAGAGAGGAGGGCAAGACAGAGAGGGGGAGAGAAAGACACCTGCAGACCTCCCTCACCGCCTGTGAATCCACTCCCCTGCAGGTGGGGAGCCAGAATTCTTATGCTGGTCCTTGTGCTTCGTGCCATGTGCACTTAACCCACTGCGCCACTGCCTGGCTCCCAGCAAATATTTCTGTGTGCTACATTTCAGATGAATATTTAAAATTCTTATGAGATTTTACCTTTCAGCATTTTGGAACACCTTATCCCCATTTGCATGAAAACAATTTTATTTTATTATAATAATTAATATTATCATAGTCATTATTTTTACCAGAGCACTGCTCAGCTCTGGTTTAAGGTGGTGCGGGGAATTGAATCTAGGACTTAAGAGAGTTTCTTTGCATCACCGATATGCTATCTGTCCCCATCCTGAAAGAAATTTTAACACATTTGATCTCCTTTTATTATAGCCATCACTTTAAGATGAGCTTAAGTGGGCAAATGAGAGTGATAAATTCTATGACTCAGACTCTTTTTTTGCCTCCAGGGTTATTTCTGGGGCTTGGTGCCTGCACTATGAATCCACTGCTCCTGGAGGCCATTTTTTCCCATTTTGTTGCCCTTGATGTTATTGTTGCCATTGCTGTTGTTGTTGAATAGGACAGAAAGAAACTGACAGAGGAGAGGAAGACTGAGTGGGGAGAAAAAGAAACCTGCAGACCTGCTTCACCGCTTGTGAAGTGACCCCTCTGCAGGTGGGGGGAGAGGCTCAAATGGGGAACCTTTATGTCTGTCCTTGGGCTTCGCGCCATGTGCTGCGCTACCACCTGGTCCCCTCACTCAAGACTTTTTTCTAATAATTTGGGTGAAGTCGGGAGTAGAAAAAAAATAAGAAAGAAAAGTAAGAAGCACATGACAACACAGAAATTAATCAAAAAATGATTGTAAATGAAATAAACCAAAGTTTATTTTCATTTCACAAGATGGAGGAAAAGAAAATTATTTTCTACCGTGTTCTACCAAGCTCCTCTCAAAGTAGACTGCTTATGTTTTTTTGTTTGTTTGTTTTGTTTTTTTAAATTTTGCCATTCAGAGGGGCTTGGCTTTTACTTTGTTCTTGTTACTACTTTGGCCACATCTTCAGATGTTACTTAGAATGCCTTTAGGTTTTGGAGTGATGCCGGCTTCCTCTCACATTTATTCAAGTAATACACATGCAAGGGGCAAGCATTTTTTCTATGCATGGTAGTTACATCACTGCAAGCAAAACTAACAAATTGCTGCTTGCATGGTGTTCACATTAGTGTTTGCGTGTATGCATATATTTATACTTATGAAAAGCACAGCAAAGTGTAAATTTACAGGATGTCAGAGGGAGTACGTGCTATATAGAAAAGCAAAGTTATGGCCGAGAGGTGCCATAGTGAGTAGAGCATTGGGCCTAAAAGCATGATTCCTAAGTTTGATTCCTGTCACTGCATGTGCAGAGTGATACTATGGTTTTTGCTTTATCGCTTTCTCTTTCTGCCATTAAGTATGTGAATACATTACTAACAACAACAAAAAAAATAAAATGAAAGCTGAGAAAACAGATGGAAAGTCTTTTATATATACTGACTGCAGTGTTTTTTTTTTTTTTTTTGGCTGATAGTGGTACAGGGGGTTGAACCTGGGACTTTGGAGCCTCAGGCATGTGAGTCTCTTTGCATAACCATTATGCTATCTACCCTCCATCCATTGATTACAGTTTTATGATAAGTAAGCTGTATTAAAGAGCAAACACCAGGGGCCAGGTGGCGGCAAATCTAATTAAATGCAGGTTCAGTCCCTGATCCCTACTTGCAGGGCAGCAGTTTCATGAGTGGTGAAGCAGGGCTAGGTGTCTCTCCATCTCTCTCCCTCTCTATATTCTATATTCCCTCCCCTCTCAATTTTTCTCTGTCTCTATCCAAGAACAAATAAAGAAAAATATTTTTAAAAAGACAGAGTAAGTAACAGAGGCCAACAAGATTACTCACCTGGGTGGTGCTTCCTGGTAGAGAGCGCCTCAGTGCTGTAGTATCTTTCCTTTTCTTTCCTTTTCTTTCTCTCTCTGTCTCTGTTTCAATCTGCACAAGTCAGCCCAGACAAGTAAAGGCCTGGTTTTGACAAAACAAACAAATGTACAGAAGCACATACCAGAACAAATTCTCCAACATAAATCACATTAACCTTAGAGAGTGAGGGTATGGGCACAAATTACTGACGCTTAAAGCAACTTTAGGAGGCATTTAAAAATCAGTTTTCAGGGTCCAGGCATACACATTACCACCCGTAAGGATCAAACTCGCGCTTCTTGTGTGTGTGTGTAGCTTCAGGAGTTATGAAGCAGGGCTGCAGGTCTCCCTTTCTCTCTTCTTCTCCCCAGCCCTGACAATTTCTCTTTGTCCTATCAAATTAAAAACAAAAACAAAGGGAGCCGGGCGGCAGTGCAGCGGACTAAGCGCACGTGGCACCAAACTCAAGGACGGGGCGTTAAGGATCCCGATTGGAGCCCCCGGCTCCCCACTTGCAGGGGAGTCGCTTCAGAGGCGTGAAGCAGGTCTGCAGGTGTCTATCTTTCTCTCCCCCTCTCTGTCTTCCCCATCTCTCTCCATTTCTCTCTGTCCTATCCAACAACGACATCAATAACAATAACTACAACAATAAAACAAGGGCAACAAAAAAGGGAAACTAAATAAATAAAATAAGATATAAACAACAAAAACAAAAGGACAGAAGGCGTGGTAGATTTTTTTGTGCAGACACAGAACCCCAGCAATAACCCTAGAGGCAAAAAAGAAAAAACAATTAAGTTTTCCACTTTTTCCATATTCTTTTGATTCTCTTCCATTATTCCCTTTCTTCCAAAGCGTTGTTCGCCTTTCTTTAGTGAGGCATTAGTACAGCACAGTAACAAGAGCAGGCATAGTAAGGAGGACCTAAAACCCCTGTTATCTCTGTAATACTGTTTACTCATCTGTAAGTGGGAAGAACAAAACACATTTCACAGCATTAGAGAAGAAGCATTTTGTTCAATGTCACAGTCGCTAGTTGTAGACCTTTTTTAATGGTAGCTATTTTTTCAAAAAAAATTATTTATTTATTCCCTTTTTGTTGCCCTTTTTTTTTTGTATTTATTATTGTTGTCATTGTTGGATACGACAGAGAGAAATGGAGAGAGGAGGGGAAGACAGAGAGGGAGACAGAAGGATAGATAACCTGCAGATCTGCTTCACTGCTTGTTAAGTGACTCCCCTGCAGGTGGGGAGCCAGGGCTTGAACAAGGATCCTTATGCGGGTCCTTGCGCTTTGTGCCACCTGCGCCTAACCCACTGCACTACAGCCCGACTCCCAATAGCTATTTTTAAATAGTGGCACATCTTACACAACTAAGTAAATAATGTGTAACAGCTTCCAAGTAACTATGTAGGGCATTTAGAACAAAATGAGACTAAGACTTAAACCAGAGTCATCTGGCGGCATCCTAAAAGCCCTATATCTGACAAATGGCTTTGCTCTGAGAGAAGGGCAGGATGTCCATTTCAGACCCACTTTAACATATTTGAAATTCCTTCCCTTGACACTAATGGGACTCTTCTCAACTGACATTTGCAATCTTAAACGCCAACCCGGTTGGGGGTAGATAGCATAATGGTCATGCAAACAGACTTTTATGCCTGAGGCTCCGAAGCCCCAGGTTCAATCCCCCACACCACCATAAACTAGAGCTGAACAGTATTCTGGTTAAAAAAACAAAATAAAACAAAACATAAGGTAATCAGCCCTATTGACAATAATGTCTATAATAAGCATACCGTGTATTGGACACCTTCATGGATAGCATCTGCTCAAGCTTTCAGTGACACATGAGACAAGCATGATCCTCTTTCTCATTACAGATTCATATATTTGAGAGGTTCCCTATAGGGTGGACTCAGTTCTTCTTCTTCTAGCGTTTGCCCTTCTTCCGTAGCCAGTCAACAGCGTCAGGTTGAGCCTGATGTAAAGTTTAGAGACCTCCTTTGAATCTGGAGAGGTGGCAGTCGTTGACTATGTGGGTCATAGTCTGTCTGTAGCCGCAGGGGCAGTTCGGGTGGGTCGTCTCTGGCTCCCCAGCGATGGAACATAGCGGCGCACTGGCCATGGCCTGTTCGATAGCGATTGAGGAGGGCCCAATCATAACGTGCTAGGTCAAAGCCGGGTTGACACTTGCAGGGGTCTGTGACGAGGTGTTTGTTCTTTACCTCAGCTGACTGCCAACTCTGTTTCCAAGAGTCTGGAACAGAGAAGTTCAGTGTAGGCGTAGGGGACCAGATTGGATGACGAGAAGTCAAGCGTTGGACAGGGTGGGCGAAGATATCCGCGTATATTGGCAGGTCCGGTCGAGCGTAGACGTGGGAAATGAACTTAGATGACGCTGCATCCCGACGAATATCTGGCGGGGCGATGTTGCTAAGAACTGGCAGCCATGGGACCGGGGTGGAACGGATGGTTCCAGAAATGATCCTCATGGAGGAATATAATTTGGAATCGACCAAGTGGACATGGGGGCTACGGAACCATACTGGGGCACAGTATTCTGCAGTGGAATAGCATAATGCCAGAGATGATGATCGTAATGTGGAAGCACTCGCTCCCCATGAGGAGCTGGCCAGTCTTGCAATGATGTGATTCCTCGCGCCCACCTTTACTGCAGGTGGACTCAGTGGGAGACAGAGGTACCAGTTAGCCTGGGGCAAGCATACAATGTTAACTAATCCAGGTTACTCCTGCTTTCACAGACCCTAAACTGGGGCTCCTATCTACTGGTCTAAGGCTAAATAGGTAATGAAGACCAGTTGGCTCCTTTGGAGTTTCCTGGAGAAATATCCTTGAGAAGGGTGGTGCGGGTTCCCTCTATCCTGCAGTCCCTAAAGAGTGTGCATAAGAATTATTGGTGGTGACCTAATCTCTCTTCCCAACATCAATGAAAACTGCTACTGGGAAAACCAATTAAAGGTCAGTCAAGATTTTTACCTCTCAGCAAGATAGCTCACTTGAGAAGGTGCCTGCTTTCCCATGCACAGGACACAGGTTTGAATCCCGCCTACACTGCACCGTTTCAGTGCTGTGAAGGTCTTTCCCTTTCTTTCAGCAAAGGGTAAAACCCTGGGCTTATGACAAAAAATAAGTAAATAAGTAAAAGTACAAAGGGGGCAGGGTCGGGTCGCCTGAGGGGGGAGCTGGGGCTATGCCGCTGACTGGCTGGGACAAATGCCCGGCCGGCTTCCTTCCGTCCCACCTCGCGGAGGCCTGCAGGCGGGTCCGACCTTGCCAAATTGGCAGGGGGCGTGCCGCGAGGGGCGTGGCCACGCGCGCTCACGTCACGCCTGCAGCCCCGCCCACGGCCTCCGACGCGGCTCCCTCTTCCTCCCCCGGCTGGTCCTCCCTCTCTCAGTTCTCGCTCCACGTTCCGCGCTGCGGCCTCGCTCTCCGGCGCGCGCGCCAAGCTTCGCGGCCACCGCTCACACACGCGCGTCTGCGCCGGGCGCCGGCTCTCCCTCCCCGCGCGCGCCTGGCGCACGGCCGCACGTTCGTTTTCCCTCGTGCGCGCGCGGGGGGTCTCGGTGGCGGCGGGCGAACAGCGCGCGGCAGCTCCGTAGCGGCCGCAGCGGACTAGCCAGCGGGCCATGGAGGCGGATGGGGCCGGCGAGCAGATGAGACCGCTACTCACCCGGGTAAAGAACTGCGTGAGGGTGCCCGGGGCGGTCGGGCTCCGCGGCGAGGGCTGAGCGCGGGGCGGGCGCCGAGCGAGGCAGACAAAGGCGAGAGCGCGGCAGGCGTCGCGGTCCGGCCACCTCGCCCCGGCCCGGCGCCCCTCGGCCGCCCTGCGCGCCGCGCCGGCCCCTTTGTGTGTGGCCGCCCGGGGCGCCGGTGCGAGGGGGCGGCGGCGCCGGGCTGGCCGGGGCCGGGGGGTGGCTGCCGCTCGCATCCCCTGCACGGCGGCGGCTGGAAGCTCCGTCCCCGCGGGGGCGCCGCGGTCGTCTGCCCCTGCTCCCCCGGCTTCGCGGCGCCTTGGCCCCGGACTTGCCCCCAGCCAGTCGGAAGCCTCATCTTCTCCCCGAGGAGGAAGGCGGCTCCACCTGTTCTCCCCAGCCTCCGGCCGGGGTGAGGAGCCGGGGGGCGAGGCCCCCGCGGAGGGCGGCTGCGCTTTGTTGGAGGAGGCGGTGCTGCGGCCGCATGGACGCGTCGGCGGCCGGGCTTCGGGGCTTCGGGGCTGGGCCGCCGCCGCCGCTCCCGGATGCCGGCCCGGGCCCCAGGCGGAGGAGGAGGAGGAGGTGGTGGTGGTGTCCGCAGCCCTCGGCGTTGCTGCTGCTCCGCCCTCCAGCTGCCCAGAAAACCCGCTTTTTTATTTTATCTTCTGTTCCCGGAGACACGGGACGGGAGCGCGTGGACTTTCCCAAAGACCCGAGATGCGGATGGCGCTGCCCGAGCTCCGGGAACCGACTTCCTGCTTCCCAGTAGAAAGCATGTGTCCCCACCGCGGCGCGGCGACTCTTCTTCCTTCGTAGTTGCTGGCTCAGAAGAGGACGTAGACGTGTAAAAACAAACAAACAAACAAACAAACAAACAAACAAAAAAGATCCTCCCCCCCCCTTCCTCTCTCTTTCCAGCCTTTACTCCGGGACCGGGGGAGGGAGGATGGGGAAATTTGGGAGAAAGTGGTAGGGAAATTTTTCCAGTTCTTCACTGTTCATAGCAAGGGAATTGCCTCTCACGTGTTTTTATTTAACGCCTTCTCATCTTTTAAAGAATTTTAAGGCCTTGGAGAGTAGGCGCTCATGATTTCAGCCTGTGCACGTGGGGAAGAGCTTGAGTCTCCAGACAGTGAAGTCATTCAGTCGTGGTGGGGGGGAGGTGCAGGGGTGTCTTTCAGTATGACGGCGACGGGATGCTGGAAGGAGTCTTCTGTGATTCTTTCATCCTGTGTATCAGATACAGGCTGGGAGGTTCTTAACTTAGTGACTGCAGATTGTCAGTGCAGAACAGTAAAAAATGAGTTTTCATAAAGCAGAAAAGAAACTGAAAAATTGATAAATCAGTTATTGCCGAGTTAGTGAACAGACATATCATAATTCCATTGCCTTTCAGTTCGTTCATTTTTTCATTCATTCATTCATTCATTCAAAGGTTTACTTAGAATCTGCTCTGTAGTATCTAGTGTGACAGAACCAGTTCTCCAGTAGAACTTATATTCCGGTGATGGAAACAAAAATCATGGCACGGTCGGACCCGCCTGAAGGCCTCCCGCTTGGTGGGTTGGAAGGAAGCATGGCATAGGAATCACTTTGGAAGTCTTTGGGAGAGTCAGGCTCTGCTTTTGTAAACAAGTGCAAAGCAGTAATAGAAATAAAATACAATATGCTGTCATATAGCTTTCTATTAAAAATAGAATGGGAGAATGTGAAAACTTTGCTTAAGCAAAATGTTATGACATGTAAATTGAGAACAGAGGAGCTATTGCCATGACAAGGTTAAATCTTTCCTCAGCATTTTCTCACAAAAATGTAAAATTATGATATAATTTTTTTTACATAACTTCTTTGAATTACAACCAGCTGCTTAGCATAACTAAGTAAGTAGAATACAGTTAATATTCATAAAATACTATCTTAGGTATATAATTATGCAAATTTTTGGAATAAATTTGTGGTGGTTTATATGACTCTGAAACTGGAGCCCATCTGTCTTATGATTTAGGCTTTAAGCCTTCTGCCTAAAATTCTGTAATTATTATTGACTGATTTTGGACTAGAGAAAGTTACTTTACAAAAAGGCAACTTATGCTTGCATTGTTACAAAGATTCAAACTTACCTTTGAATTGACATGTCTTGTTTTCTGGTACAGGTTAGATTCTTATTACTACAACATGAAATAGTTTAGAAAGTTCAAATTTTAGAAATGTTGTAATTTGACTTAAGCAGCAAATGATTTAATACAGTCCTCTTACCACTGAAATTTTGGAGTCCTTACCATGAATTTTGTTGTTATATGGTGTAATATTTATTTACTTACTACCAGAGCCCTGTTCAGCTGTGAGTTACGGATATGCAGGTGGTACCTGGGACCTTTCATGCCTCAGGCAGGAAAGTCTTTTTGCAAATTCATTATGCTGTCTCCCCTGCCCTATTTAATTCTTTTTTTTTTTTTTTGACATTTATCTCCTAAGAGTCAGACACAGGGGAATATAGACAAACTAATCTAATAGAGTCCCAAATTTATTGAATTTATTTTGGCATATGTAGTAAACATAGTTATAGCATTCCTGTAGGTCTTTAGTAGGTTTCTAAGTATTTTCATTGGCATACCTCAGTCTTACTGCTTACTTTGAATCTCTGGGCCTCTGTACATGAAGCTCTAGTAAAGGGAGAGACAGAAATCTGTCATCTGTCCAAGTGAAAATGTAGGACAATTGAGTTGGATTGAAGAATTGCTGCTTATTTGGTAGTTGAGACTGCAAGGCACACAGGTTATCTTCTAAGAGAACTTAGGGTATGAAAATTGGACCATTTTGTTACTCCAAACTACTTGTTACTTGAGTAGGTTAAAATTGAAACCCAACCTAATCTGATGAATCTGGTTTTTTTTTTTTTTTTTTTGCTTAAAGTGGTGGGTGGTGTTCTAACCAATATATTCTAAAATTTTGGTTGTTACACTTGTCAGCATCCTGTAATGGGTGATTTTCTTCCCGTCTTTCTTTTAATAATTACTTATTCCCTTTTGTTGCCCTTGTTTTATTGTTGTAGTTATTATTGTCGTTGGATAGGACAGAGAAATGGAGAGAGGAGGAGGGGAAGATGGGGAGAGAAAGATAGACACCTGCAGACCTGCTTCATCACTTGTGAAGCGACTTCCCTGCAGGTGGGGAGCCAGCGGCTCGAACCGGGATCCTTAACAACATTCCTTGTGCTTTGCGCCATATGTGCTTAACCCGCTGAGCTACTGTCCGACTCCCTCTTACCTTTTTTAAAGTGGTTGGAATCTGCAGCTGATAAAGTGGACCACTTACATAATAAGCATACAGGTGATTCATACAGTTAGTACTATGTATTAAGCAGGGTGACTTTTGATTTATAACTTAACTCTGATTATTTTCCTGTAATCATTACCTAAGCACACAGCATGTTCAACTTTGCAGTAAGCTTGTATCAGTAATAAAGATCATTGTTTATATAAAAAGTACAATTAGATGCCCCCTCACTTTTGGAATCAAAAGAATGTTTTATTTCTGTGCAAAGGAGGTAGGTGTTCTAACATGGTAGCTTACAGTAAATTTTGCCTTTGTTGTGTAGTAGACAACTTCATGTATCTTGTTGAGTGATACTCACTGAATTTTACAACTTGGGAAGACTTTTAGGAATAATTGTAATAATACATGCCAAGGTGTCTTATTTGGCAGAGTGTTCTTTTTCCTGAGGGTGGAAGGCTGGAACACAGCTAGATTTCTAAGTTTGTTACTTTGTTTCCTTCGGTTAGGTATTTTTTAATGACTGCTCTACTAGAGGTGTAATCAACCAATCATTTTTCCAGTACATGATAGAAGATAATGTAATTAGAATGTAGATTTGCTTTTTTTTTTTTTTTTTTAATCTGGAACTGATATATCAGTATAGAAAACTTCTGGTTTGGCTGCTTTTAAGTAGATTCTCAAATTTCTTTCAAGGGAGTTACATTTCTTTTTTTTTTTTTTTCCCCTTTCATTTATTTATTTATTCCCTTGTTGTTTTATTGTTGTAGTTATTGTTGTTGGATAGGACAGAGAGAAATGGAGGGGGGAGAGAAAGATAGACACCTGCAGACCTGCTTCACAGCCTGTGAAGGGACTCCCCTGCAGGTGGGGAGCTGGGACTTGAACCAGGATCCTTAAGCCGGTCCTTGCACTTTGTGCCACCTGTGCTTAACCTGCTGCGCTACCACCTAACGGGAGTTACATTTCTTTAGTAAGCTTATTTAGGTAGTTTTTTTTTTTTTTTTTTAATATCAAAGTGAAGAGTAAAGCACAATTCCTTTTTTCTATGGAATTAAAAGATACTTTGATTTAAATGTTTTTTTGTTTCTTAGTAGAAAATGCTATATGGACAAGTATCATTTAGCTTTCATTCTGTTCACATTATCAGGTAATACAGAATCATCCTTTCCCTACCACTTTTCTGGATTCAAGGACTGCGTTTGGATCGTCCTATTTGAAGATTTTGAGCTGTATATTACCTCTGATGAGGAACTTTGGAAGGAGATATGTCACTGAAAATGGATTCATATGTGCTTCTACTCTTATTTTGTTTTGGAAGGAAGTATAGATTGCTTGCTTTTAAATTTTGTTTTAGATACAGAGTCAGAGAGGGAGACGGAGACAGACAAATGGACTTCTCAACTCTTGTCTTATGGTGGTGCTAGGGGTTGAACCTGGGACCTCAGAGTCTCAGGCATGAAAGTCTTTTGCATAACCACTGAGGTCTCTTTGGCCATAATGTATGGGATAGAGATTTAATCCAGGATCTCATGAGTGTTCACCACCACTCAAGTTTTTGTTTAATTTTTCCTTTTCTCCTTTAATATCAGAGAGTGAGATAGAGTTGACAACACTGCTTCACACTACCCATGGAGTTCTCTTCATTTTGGCTTTGTTGCTCATGTGCTGGGGCTAAAACCCAGGACCTCACACGGAAGGCAGGAGTTCTACCACTGGGCCACCTCTCCAAGCCCAGTGCTATATATATATATATATATATATATATATTCACGCCCCCCCCCCCCCCCCATTTATTTGTTAGGGAAAGATGAAGAGACCAGAGCATCACTCTGGCATATGTAATGGTAGGATCAAACTCAAGTCCTCATGCAGAACCTCACAGTTGCAAGTTCAGTCCTCAATTCACTGTCACCTCCTTGGCCACACCAATGTTCTTGTGGAAAAATGCTGAAAATACACAGGAATTGATTTAGTTAGCAAAATAGAGGCACAACACAAATTTGTGTAGTGGACTCTTCCCATCGAATTCCATGGTAGGGTTGTATATGTTTCTGTTTTTTAAAGTTTATTTATTTTGAAAGAACAAACCCCTGGGGCTAGGAAATAACTCACTGGTAGAGTGCACATTCCTGGATCTGTGGAGTATGCAATTTTTTTTTTTTTTTGGAGTGTGGAATTTTACCTTATATTACCTTCATTCTTTCCTTTCCTCTCTGCCCACTTTCTAAAGTAAAATAATGAAAAAATTGGCCTTTGGATATGGTATTGGGCATACCTTGGGTTGTGAATTCATTCCTCAGTGCTGCATTAAAAAATATTTTTGCTGCTGTGTCCAGTCAGGGTTTCACCTTCAGACGCAGTTTCTTAAGTTCTGCCTATAGATGAGATCATCAGGTAGTCATCCTTATCTTCTTATCTCACTTAGCAGGATTCCTTCAGGTTCTAAGACAATGCAAAGGAGATGATTTAATTATTGCTATTATTTTTTTTTTGCCTGCAGGGTTATATTGCTAGGGCTCAGTGCTTGCACTATGAATCCACTACTCCTGGAGGCCATTTTTTCCATTTTGTTGCCCCTGTTGTTGTTAATGTTATTGCCATTGCTGCTGCTGTTGTTGGATAGGACAGAGAGAAATGGAGAGAGGAGGGGAGACAAAGAGGGGGAGACCTGCAGACCTATTTCACCGCCAGTGAAGTGACCTTCCTGTAGGTAGGGATCTTTCCATCAGTCTTTGAGCTTCGTGCCATGTGCACTTAACTGCTTTAACCCACTGCATTACCGCCCGGCCCAGGATTTAATTATTTTTAAACAACTGAGAAGTAAGCCTCTGTGTATAACACCACAACTTTCTTATTCATTCATCTGTCCATGGGCATCTACTTTGCTTCCAAGTTTGGGCTTGTGTGGTATTTTGCAGCAAAGCAAAAGATTCTGGGGAAGAAAGGAAGGGGGTGGAGAGGGTTAGGGTTCTGGTGCATGATGATGGAAATGGACTTGAATTGGAAGTGAGTTTTTGCAGACACCTAACAGGGAAATTAAAATTTTACTCATATGCCTACAACTTTACTCTAAGCACTAGACCCCTAATAAAACGATACTTTAAAAATACATGCTAAGAAGGAGCAACTAATAGAACACAAGATATGTGAGTCCCTAATAATACCATCATACTTATTTTGGATTATTTCTGTAAGATCTCACTTGAGTGACCTTACTTTCTGTCAAGTTTAAACCACTTATTTGGGATTTTCTGTTGCTTTCAAACCAGTATTTTAACTCATAATACACTGTATATGCACTATTCTCTTATGTTTGAAAACTCATTTGGTAAAGTTAAACTTAATACACTATGAATATGAAATGCAAAAATTGTGACTTTGTTAATTCTAATTAAGCCGACCATAATTTAAAAAATTTTGATATGAAGTTAAATTAGAAATTTCCATTAAAAAGTTTCCATTCTATTTCAGTTTGGCCACTAGGATATTATCTTGATCTGGAAAATACCTTTTTTAAAAAAATCTAACCAAGCTAAGCAGGGAAGAGGAAGTTGTGTCAGGAAGGGAAGGGTGGTGATAGAATTGCCTTTGTCTTTACTGTATCAGGTACCCCTTTAGGGAGATGAGATGCAAAGTCTCTCATTAGGCTTGATGGGGAACCTGGACAAGCCCTTGACTTTCAAGGACCCATTCGGAATGCCCTATGTGGTCTGCTATTCCCAGGACCAATCATGGTAATCCTGAATATATCACCATTTCAATCTAATATCTCTTTCCTCTTAAACATTAATCTTACTAGCCTATAGTCATGCGTAGGGGATCCTCTGATCTACTTATGAGATTATTTTTATTTTTTTTGTTCTGGACAGTCACACTTTCATAATCAGATTTGTAACACATTTATATTATATGTATATACTGTTGCCTAATGTTAAATGTATGTATTGCATTCTAAAAATCTTGGATATTAAGATTACATGTTGCATGTTCAAACTATTGTATTTACTGTTGAATGTAAAACATTAATTCCCCAATAAAGAAATTAAAAAAAAGATTACATGTTGTATTAAAATAAGAACCAACTTTCCTAATCTTTGTAAGAATTGAGTGTATTTACATGTTAAAATAGGACCTCTTTTAATAATTTACAGTTAATTTAATAGAATTCACTTTTCTGGTACCATTGTGAAACATCCTTTTAAATATGCTTTGTTTGCTCTGTATAAAGGTATATCTATCTTGGTGAATTATGATGCATTTTCTTTTATTTACTTATTTCTTTACTTTTTTAATTTCTTTATGGAGAATTAATGTTTTACATTTGACATTAGATATAATAGTTTCTACATGCATAACATTTGCCATTTTTCCATATAACAGTACAACCCCCACTAGGTCCTCTATCTTATTATTTTATCAGAGCATTGTTCAGCTTTGGCTTGTGGTGGTGGTGGTGGTGGTGGTGGTGTGGGGATTGAACCTGGGTCATTGGAGCTCTCAGGCAAAAAGAGTCTCTTTGGATAACCATTATGCTGTCTACCTATGATACATTTTAATTTACTTTGCTTAGAAAGTGCTCTGGATTCTGTGCTAATATTTGGATTATTAATGTTCCTAGAAGTAACATATCATTGTCCCATTAAAAAAAAGAAAGATAACCAAAGGGATGAGCCTGAAAAGCCCATGAATTCCTTGGAACTGGAAAGTTTTTATACCTGTATGCATTCTGTATATAAAAAACAATCTTTATATTCAGTTCTCGAAGGGGCGGCCAAGGAATGCCTAGTATATAAATTAACTCAGCTTATTCTCTTGCACCCCCCCACCTCAAGTTTAAAATCTAGTCTTTCCTTTTCCTGAAATAAAGGACAATTATTACATGTACCCTAGTGCTTGCTAAAGTTCACTTTGCATAATGCTGTATTAGAAGGAGACTTCCTTTCTTTTTTTTTGCAAAGGAATTACATTGAGTAGACAAGTAATTTTTAGGAATGTCACATTATTTACTTTTTGAAGATCTATGATACAAAATGATATATTTAAAACTTAAATTCCTAAAATAAATACATTGCAATTTGATGGAGAGGGAATGCAGCTTATGAGGTCAGACTCTTGATGGTTCTTACAAAATATCAATCACTAATGTGTCTTATTATTATAGGTTTAAGAAAGCAAATCTTATTGTGTTGATAATTTACCTTGTTACGGTAACAGGAGATTGTAAGATGTATCCCTTAAGAAATTGCTTTGTAAGCAACTTGATAGGGCACTGGTTAAATAATAATGTTACATTTACACAGTGGGATATTACAGATGAAATGAGGAAGATACCTTTTTGCTGATGTGGAAGAGATCTAGGATATTTGATTTTAAAAAACAAGGGTGAAGCAGATATTTGTCTTTTTCTTTAAGGAGAGTAGGACAGGATACACACACACATGCACATGCACATATCCTTATAGAAGTAGAGAGTAAGAATATATATTTGTATTTGCTAGTACCTGTATAAATACACTGGAAAGGAAACAATCTAATAAAGACGGTTGCCATAAATAGTATGAAGGAACGGGATTGGGAATAAATGTCAATGTATATCTTTACGTAGATTTGATTTTGAACCATATAAGCATATTATCTCTTCAGTAAAACAGAGAGGTGAATTCTATATCTTAGTGCCATGTGTTAACATACTCACCTACTTAATGAAATAGGTATATAAATAGTCTAACATTAAGAACTGGAATTTTCATGTTCTAAAAGTTTCACATAAACACCAAAAGCTATTAGTACACTTCTGTCCATAAAATCACACAGTACATGTGTGCTTAATGATATTAATGCAGGGGTCCCTTGGAAACTTTGAGTTTGCATGGTACTGATAACTTAATACTCCTCATCTTTAATTCTTATTTATTATTGGGTAGAGACTGAGAGAAATTGAGAGGAGAGGGAGAGAGACAGAGATACTTGCAGCTCTGTTTCACTCATGAAGCTTTCTCCCTCTGGGTGGGGATCACAGCCTTGAACCTGGGTCCTTGTGCACTGTAGTGGGTGTGCGTAATCACAGGCACCACCACCTGCCCCCTCTTCAATTCCTTGGAAAACAATGTGGGAAGAGACTTGAGGTTGGCTGCTGTTAGAAATGAAGTACTTTCAGCAAAGGAAATAACTGATTATATGTATATTCTTGAACATAAACTTTGCCTTTTTGATTTTCTACTTACCCTTGAGGCCCATACATATTTCCAAAGATAAAATTACGCTATATGGCAATACTTTGAGAAGATATCACTGTCAATTTATATATATTTTTGTCTCTAGGTTTTTTATTATCTTTATTTCTTTGATAAAGACAGTCACATATCAAAAGGGGAGAGGAATAGAAAGAAAGAAAGAGGGAGCCGGGAGGTGGTGCACCGGGTTAAGCGCACATGGCAAAAAGCGCATGGACCAGCATCATGATCATCATGGTTTAAGCCCCCGGGTTCCCCACCTGCAAGGTGAAGCAGGTCTGCAGGTGTCTATCATTCTCTCCCCCCTCTCTGTCTTTCCCATCTCTCTCAATTTCTTTGTCCTATCCAACAACAATGACAGCAATAACAACAACAATAAACAACAACGGCAACAAAAGGGAAAAATAAAAAAGAAAGACACCTGCAGACCTGCTTCACTTGTGAAGCTTTCCCCCTGGAGGTGGGGACTGGGGATTTTAACCCAGATCCTTGCACATTGCAACCTGTGTTCTCAACCAGGTGAGCCACCGTCCAGCTCCCTTAATTTATATTCATATATACGTATATACACATTATATATGTTCTTTATTATTGGATAGAGACAGATTGAGAGCAGAGAGGGAGATGAGAGAGATAGAGAGACACCTGTAGCCTTGCTTCACTCATGAAGTTTTTCCCCTGCAGGTGGGGACCATTGGCTTGAACCCAGGTCCTTGTCCACTGTGAGTGCTTAACCAGGTGTTCCACCACCTGGCCCCAATTTATATTCTTCATGTTATACTCCATGTAAAATGCCTGCCCTTAGATTTAAAAAACAGCTAAAACCAAAATGCTTTCCATTTTGCCAATTTTTAGAATCCAGTGATTTGGTAAAGAGAATCATTTTTTTCCTCTCTTGAAAGTATATTTATGTTGACTCTAAACCCCAGTGGTAATCTGAGACATCACAACATCTTATATGAGATAATGGAGTTCCTTACTAAAGGAGTAAGGGTATCATATTACCCTGTAATATTGCTGTGGGGCAGATTAATAACAGGCAACTTTGAAAAAGCCTGCTGTGGCTAATGCATTTTGGGCACTTGGCATTCCTGTTACAGATAGGAGCTCACAAGTAGAGAGGATTTCAATAGTTACCTAGTTCATACAGTTGGTGACTAAGTCTGAGATTGAAACCCATGGTTGATGCCAAATCATTGTTCATCCCCTTTTCTTTTATATCTGTTAGTCTGGAGTGAAACACGCATACAAATCCCTGTTTGCTAGTACCATTTAACATTAAACATACTAGGTTACTTGTATGACATTAAAACTATATTTAGGCAGATAATTGAATTAACTGTAGTTTTATTTTAGATTTAGAAACATTACCATGACTGGTGAATTAGTTGTTAGTATGGAAATTGTTTTTAATTTGATGTTTTCTAGTTTTTTGGGGGGGGTTCCAATAAAATTTTTCTGGATTATTCTTAAATCCTCAGGTAAATTTTTTTTTTTTCAAAATTACCTTTATTTAATTTATTGGATAGAGGCCGCCAGAAATTGAGAGGGAAGCGGGTGATAGAGAGGGAGAGAGACAGCTGGAGACCAGGGGCTCAAATCTGGGTCCTTGTGTATTATAACATGCACACTCAGCCAGATGAGCTACTACCTGGCCCCTCATGTCATTTAAGTTGAACACAGAACATTCAATAAGTATCTGTTCAGTGAATGAAGGTTTAAAGTTGAATATGCTTTTAGTTAATTGTTTCATTAGTCAATTAATAAATTAGACAGTTTTTGTTTGTGGTGTTGCCATTAAGAATGATTTTACACTTTCCTTAATACAGCTGCCAGAAGAGAATGTGTCTGGTCTTTGTTTTATTAAGGGAAAAAAATTGAATAGTGTTTGGATTGATCCCAGATCCAGAGTACTTGGCAATTTTTTTTTTTTTTTATTTAAGAAAGGATTAATGAACAAAAACATAAGGTAGGAGGGGTACAACTCCACACAATTCCCACCACCCAATCTCCATAACCCACCCCCTCCCATGGTAGCTTTCCCATTCTCTAGCCCTCTGGGAGCATGGACCCAGGGTCATTGAGGGTTGCAGAAGGTAGAAGGTGTGGCTTCTGTAATTGCTTCCCCGCTGAACATGGGCGTTGAGGCAATTTTTTTTTAAGCTAAGATTGTAGGCAAGTGAGTATTAAGCACCATTAAAATAAAATTATTATAACTTTTTTTAAAAAAAATATTTATTTTTGAGAGAAATGCAGAGAGTGAAACAGAGGGAGAAAGACAGAAACATCACAGCACTGCTCAGCTCTGGCTTATGGTGGTGCCGGGGATTGAACCTCGGATATCAGAGCCTCAGGCATGAGAGTCTGTTTGCATAACCTTTATGCTATCTCCCCCGCCCTATAACTCTTAAGATATAATCAGGTGGGGGGGGGTAGATAGCATAATGGTTATACAAAGAGACTTTCATGCCTGAGCCACCAAAGTGCCAGATTCAGTCCCCCCACCATAAGCCAGAGCCAATATGTGCTCTAGTAGAAATATATTTTCAAAAGTTGTAAGCACATGAATTTATTGTGAAATAGTACTTTGCTTAATATATGTGTATAATATTTACTTTTTGAAAATTAGTGACTGTTAGTGTTATCATAAAGGACCAATAGTAAGGAAAGATTTCTCAAACTTAGATATGTCAATGTATATATATGTATCACAGTTTTAAACATGTATACCTCTAAACACATGTTTAAAACTGTTATTTTATTTGGAATTACTACTTTTTTCTTTTTCTGGCATTATTTTTGTTTGATAGTACAGAGAAATTGAGGGGCGAGGCAGATAGAGGAGAGGGACAGACACCTGCAGCCCTGTTCCACTGCTTGTGAAGCTTCTCCCCTTGCAAATGGAGACTGGAGACTTGAGCCAGTTCCTTGCATATAGTAACATGCATGTGTATGCTTAAGTGCTTGTGCCATTGTCTGGCTAGAATTGTTACTCATGTAATAGGGTTTTTGTGTGTTAGTTGACTATAGCAGCACTCAGTTCTAACATACAGTGTTGCTAGGGATTTAATTTGAAGTTTAATGCATGAAGCCCCATGCATTATTGCTGTACTTTTTTTTTTTTCTCAAAATAGTTTTTTTTTTTTTAATATTCGTCTGCTTTCACTTTCATGATTTAGAGGTTTATAGATTCTTCTTTCTGGACACTGCTTCGTAGCCCATGCACCACTATTTGTGCAGATGCTCTAACCACACTGATTCTGTAGAATTCTTTCAGCTATAGTCTAGACTGATTTGTGTTTTGTTTATGACTTCCCAGATGATGTTCAGGAGGAGCTTCCTAATCCAGTTGCTCATACACCTTTAGCAGTATCTACAGAGTAGTGTCTTGTGAGCCTTTTATATCTGGGCAAGTTGTTTTCTTTTTGTTAGCAATAAGGAATTTACTAATTGATTTTACTCTCTTGTTACATATCTGTAGAGTGCTTTTGTTCTTTTTTTTTTTTTTATTTACTAAATTAGGAAAGTCTTTAAGTATACAGAAATCCAGGATCTCACTTTCGGAGTAAGACCAACATAGCTTAGTTGAGATCCTGGTGTGACAACTACAATGTGGGTTTCAGGGTTCTGTGTCCTCCTTTATCTACCATGTGGCCATTAAGTAACAAACATTTTCACATTTCATATTTCTCATCTATAAAATCGAAATTATAACTAGGTATTTTTCAAGATCAGGGAAAGTAATATACCTTCACTGTATAAAATGCTAAATGGTCCCTTTGGATACTTGTTATAATCACCCTGTATTCATATGAAATAATCTCAAGTATGTTTTGCACCAAAGTAAAAGAGGTGTTCAGATCCTGGAACATGATGGCAGAGGAGGACCTAGAGAGAGTTGAATTGTTATGTGGAAAACTGGGAAATGTTACACATGTACAAAGGACTGCATTTTACTGTCAACTATAAACCACTGATCCCTCAATTAAAAAAAAAACTCAAGTAACAGAATTTTAAAAGATTTGGTATAGTGTTGACTAGAGCAATGGACAGAAAGAAAAAGTCTTGACTTCTTAAACCTTGACATTGGGGAGTTTACATTGGGTAAGCTTTAGTCTCCTTCAATCCTATTTCTTCTTTGTTCTCACACTATCATATTCAGAACTCTTGTAACACCAAATTCGTGGGAGTTTTCCTATAGCAAGCAATTCTGATACCATTTAAAGTATCCTGTGATTTAACTGAATTCTAATACTATTAATTCTAGCCATTTTACAACATTTAAGGTCTGATCAGTTTTCTTTTAAAATAACATACTGCCCATTAACTAGTTTTAGAGATTTGTGTATTTTAAAATCTTTTTATTTGTTCCAGCTGTAGAAAATCTTTTAATTAATGTATTGTTTTTGACAGAGTGAGAGAAAAGCAGAGTACACCTCAGCTCTGTCATGCATTTTCTTTTGTCATTGAATTTTCTACATGGCATAGTTTTGTTTTCTACAACAAGTGTTTTTAAATAGGGATAGGCCTTCTGGTATGTTACTATAACACAAAGGCTACCCTGTAGTTTATTTATTTATTATTTTTCATTTGTTTTACAACAGGGTACTGCATATCTTTGACTTATGTTGGTTACTGGTGTTACTGGGGATTGAACCTAGGACCGCAAAACATGAGTATCTTTTTGCATAGACATTATGGTATCTCCCCATCTGGACCTTCTTATTCTTTTTTTTTTTTTTTTTTTGACCTTCTTATTCTTGACTTAATGCAGATAGCTGAGATTGTGGGTGACTGAATTTTGTGCTGATCAGATTTATATTTTCTTGTTACTGCTAGAATTCCAGACTTTAGTCTGCAGAGTATTGTAGTGAAGAAGAGTTAGCACACACTACAGTGGAGTAGGTGTGCATAGTTTTGTTATTCTGTCCAGGCATGATAAATTATAATCTATAAAGAGTTCAGAAATTTTAATTAATTTTAATTGTCACTTTTTCTGTAATCTACAACAGTAAGAATAGACATGTGTTTTGAATGGTTAAGATGAATTGCCTGGAATTTTGTTATATTCCCTACATATGCATATTGCATATGCATATTGCATATGTAGGGAATGTATATATATACATACATATATATATATACACACACACACATACATATAGATATTTAAATCATTGGATCATTAAGTGATTAGAGATATTTAGGAATTTTCTGTTAACTTCCACTGACTTCTGTTGGGCTAAATAGATTTCATTATAAAAATGAGTCCTAAAGGGATTAAAATTGCCATTCTATTTTACAAAAATGTGGTTTATTGAAATGTCATCATTGGAGGAATTTTAAGCTAATTTGGTTTATTTAAGGAGGTTATATTTAGATTTTTGGTTAACCTTTTTTGTGGAGTGATTGATATTTTCTTACCTTGGTTTTTCAAGCTTATTCAAATCTTGATAAAAACAAAAGTAATTTGATTAGAAATCTAGGATATTTCAGTATTAAGAATTACACTACAAATGTGGGACCTCAAGAACTAGAATTCATTTTGGAAGTCTGATGGAAAGAGGTGTGAGATAGGTTGTAAAGGAATTAAAAGTGGAGGTTAAATTTCATCATTTTTGGTCCCAGTTGAAAAATGTCAGTTGCTCATTTTACATAATTGGATTCACTCAATTTTCACATGTTAACTTGTTTTCTGCTGTATTCATTTCACAATAAAATGTCTCAAAAGGTGAAGTGACAAGTATTGAATAGATTAGGCATAAAGTTTTGTATAATTTCAGTGCTTCCTTAGTTACGATTGTGAGTTTCAAATAGTTTTTGGGACAGGAAAGTTTTTTTTTTTTGTATTTTTTATTAGTGAATTAATATTGGGGACAGGATAGTTTGAGATGGTTACTGGGGTTTGCTGGTTCTCTTTGCACCAGCAGTAGGAGAAGTAATCTGATTGGGGTATAAATCCATGGTCATTGAAAAATATTTTATACAGAACCAAAATAGTAACTTTAAAAAAAAAAAAACCCCTGCTACACAAGAGCAACGTACTATTAAAATTTGACTCTCTGGACTGGGTAGAAATAATGCATAGTTTAATGCCTTGATAGACTCTAGTGTCACAGCTTTTACTTTGGTTTGTCCTCTCGAGATAAGCTTGATCTGTGATCTAGAACCTAGGATCAGTTTTTCACTTAATGTGTTAATTGTGCTTGAAAGTAGGCAGAGTCCGGTCTTCATGCAAGCAGAATTTCACCACTCCCAGTCTGCATTTACATTCAGATACACCATAGTAGCACTTGAATTTCTCCGGATACCATGCTACGTGGCTTCTGGTGTCAGGTCTCGGAACTAGGCTGCATGTATGACAGGGCACAAGCCCTACTTGGTGAACTGTCTCTCTTGCCCTGTTTGTTACACTTTTAAAATAGTACTAAAAGGGGCCAGGGTGGTGGTACACCTGGTAAAGTGTACACCTAACTCTCCACAAAGACTGGGGTTCAAGCCCTGGTGCCTCACGGGGGGGGGGGGGGGGGGGAGCTTCACAAATAGTGAAGCAGCACTGCAGGTGATCCTGTCTTGTTCTCTCCCTCTTTATTTCCCTTCCCTCTCAATTTCTCTCTGTCCTATCAAATACAGTTTTTTAAAAAAATCTTTTAAAAAGAAGCTTTTAGAGAGACATCTGTATACTTACTGTGATGTAAAATTTCCTATGGAATTCTATAATAGAAAATATAGATTAACATTTGGTTATTTTCTTTCGGAAATAACACAGTTTTTCATTAAAACTTGAAGTCCAATTTAAGGAAGCTCTTTACATTGGCACTAGACTCCCCTGCTTTTATTTTTTTTCTTATTACAACTGGGGCCTTCTGCATTTGCTTTTCCTGCTCATGAGCCAACTTCTTCATTCTGATAGAGAGGGGCACACAAGGAAGAGCACCTACAGCTTTGGAGTTTCTCCTGGTGCTTTCACAGTATTTTACAAGAAGCAGGATGTGAAGTATGTAAATATTTTATGTATATGCAAATAGTGGAACAGCCTTTATAGAAGCAAGTTTATGAGAGAGTGGGAGGGAACCAAAATATCACTCTGGCGCATTCATTGCCTTGAACTGAATTCAGAATTTCATCTTTGAGAGTCCAGTCCAGTGCCTTAGCCACTGAGCTACCTACTGGCCCAAACCATGTTTATTGTATAGAGTATCCCTTGAACCTCATGAATCCACTGTTTCCAGTAGCAGTGGAAGGTAAGAGATGGAGAGGGAAAGAGAGACAAGGAGAGACACCCCCACTTGTAGGGGGATTTTCACAAGTGGTGAAGCAGTGCTTCAGGTGTCTCTGTCTCTCTCCCTCTGTCCCCCTATCAGTTTCTCTGTCTCTAGCCACTAAACAAAATATAGTAAGAAATGAATTCTAATTTATTTGTGAAATAAATGTTTAGAGTCACCCATTCTCATGAAATACACACACACACACCCCCCCACACACACATTGATATCTTAAAATAGGCTTCAAACTATAAATTTTGAAATTCCATTTCTGGAAACAGTAAGAAAAATTTATATCTTCACTGCAGTAACATTTATTCAATAGTATATATAAAGCATGCACATTGCAAACTATACTTCTGTACTTAACTACTTTAGTATGTAAATGAACTCTTTTATAAGTTCTTTCCCTTCTTTGAGGCTTACTTATTAGTGGGGCACAGGAGATGCTGGGGGTTGGATTTGGGACTAAATCTTTGAGTATAACATTTTGTCCACTGTGCCACTTCTTGGGCCCTCTTACATTTTAGGATTATTTTTATTTATTGAAAGGTTGAGCCAGAGTGTTATCCCAGCACGTGTGCTGAGGATTAAACTAGGAACCTCATGCCAAAATTCTACCACCAAGGCTAAACTTTACCTTTTTTATATTTAAGATTTTTTTCTGGCTAAAATTAAATTATCAGGCTTTTTAAGAAAATATTTTAAAATATTCTATTAATGAGAGGGATAGGAGGAGAAAGAAAGAACCAGGCATCACTCTGGTACATGTGCTGCAGATGATTGAACTCAGGACCTCATGGTTGAGAGTCCCAACATTTTACCTACTGCACCACCTTCTGGACTACTGATCAAACTTAACAGAGATGCAAATTTCTTTGCCTGTACGCTGGCATCTATCTTCACCATAAATGAGAGAAAGGGCAGCATTTTTAGTTATAGCCACTAGATGGTGATCATATACGTTTGAAGACTAAATTCTAGTGTACTAGATTTTTTTTTTTTTTTTTTTCATACAGCATTGCTTAGCTCTGGTGATGCTGTGGATTGAACCTGGGTTCTTGTAGACTCAGGAATGAAAATCTTTGCATAACTATTACGCTGTCTCCCTAGTCTGTAATAGAGGGTTGACACAGAATTTGTTTTCCCAAATTAAGCGATGTGAACCAAGAAGTGATGCTTAGCAGTGGTGGAAGGTATGGATTATCTTGACTGAAACATGTTTTTAAAAATGACACAAGCTGTGACCCAGGAGGTGGTTCAGCTATGTCAGTAAGAATGGTGTTCTGGTTGCTTATTTCTTCTATATCTGTGCCTTGTGAAAAAAATTTAAGAAAATTGAGACTATTTTACTCTATTGGCTATTTGATTAGAATATTTTGAGCAATTTTTATTTACATATATTTACTTTTTTTTAATTCCATCTGATAGATGAAGTTTGCTGAGCTGTTAGTGAAAGTTATCTGTCTTACTTCCATAAAGTTACTGGCCATTTATGTGTGTGTGTGTATGTGTGTGTGTGTTTTACACCAAAGCACTGATCATCTCTGGCTTATGATGGTGCAGGGACTGAACCTGGGAGCCTTCGGCATGAGAGTCTCTTCGCATAACCACTATGCTATCTACCCCTGAGCCATTGATATTTCTCAAAGACATTACTTGGTTCAGATTTTTCTCAAATTTTCTGTTTTTGCCTTTTAAAAAGTTTCTTGTATTAAAAATACTTCATTCTATCTCTGCATACTGTATGTGTTCTCTTGCCTTCTATCTTGTCTCTTGATAGGATTAATTGCTTTAGAAAAATGTTTGGTTTTAAAAAACAGGATAAAAAAATTGTATCAATTTTTTACAGTCTATGATTTTTAAAAATTTCTTTATTGGGGAATTAATGTTTTACATTCAACAGTAAATACAATAGTTTGTACATGCATAACATTTGCGTTTTCCATATAACAATACAACCCCCACTAGGTCCTCTGTCATCCTTCTTGGATCTGTATTCTCCCCACCCACCCACCGCAGAGTACAATATGGTACTTTGGTACAATATGCCAGATTTTTTTATTTCTTGATATGCCCTAAAGATCTCTCATTTCCCATATTATAAAATACTATTCAAAATTTAAAGTGTTACCATTCTTGTTATTGTTATTTTAATAATTATTCATTTTGTGGAGCCGGAGCCTCACATTTGGATGATTTCATCGATTGTCACTGACTTTCCATTCAGATATCCAGACAGCTATCATAGCACCTCGATGTCTTCTGGCACGAGGGCATATCCTATTCGATGCTGGTGGTTCTTAAGTTTCTGTCCCTTCTAGTTACTTTTTTTTTTTTTTTTTAACCAGAACACGACTTAACTGTAGCTTGTGGTGATGCCAGGGCTTGAACCTGGGACTTTGGTGCCTCAGGCATGAAAGTCTGTTGCATAACTATTTGTACTATACTCCCTCCCCACCCATAGTCTTTAATCCTGTCAGATTATGGCTTGATGTTGACAACTTTGTTTCATTATGTTGGTCAACTAAACAAGTCTTTGCATGATGTAAATAAGTATTTTCCTTCAGAATTTCACCTTTTTCTTCTTGCACAACATTTTAAAATGTCTTCATGTTGTTACTATATTCTTTGCTTCCCATTCTTGTATACTGTACTGGAATATTTGCTAGAGAGTTTCCCCATACATTTCCCAGGATTTTTTTTTTTTGGGGGGGGAGGTGAAATTCTAGTTTTTGTGGAAGCTTCAGAATTATTTAATTGGGTTAAAAATAAACGATCCTTTGCTATAACAATAAATTTCAATATAATGATGTACAAAAATTCATTTGAGATTATTTTAAATTCCACTTTCCAGCTACCTAAAGAAGTGGCTACTTGTTAAGTTAGGTTAAGTATTGAGAGAGGAATAACCACAAATTTGGTTAAATTGCATTGTATTAATTATGTTTTCAAACAGTATTTGTATGAATTTGGACTTTTCTGCATCATTAAACCAATTAAACCACATCAGGTTTCCTCTTTAATTTTTAAGTGATTTTTAATTATGTTAATATATCATTGCTTTATTATACTGTTATTATTTTAGGAGATCATTGCTTACCTCTGGTTTTTGGCAGTACTAGGGATTGAAACTGTGACCTTTGGTGCTCCACACATGCAAGTCTTTTTGCATAGCCATTATGTGTCTCCCCACCCACTGCTTTATTAGTTATAAAATAAAATTAAGCTTAGGGTGGTTATGCAAAGATACTCTCATGCCTGAGGCTCCATAGTCCCAGGTTCAATCCCCTGTACCACCATAAACTAGAGCTGAACAGTGCTCTGGTAAAAAATACAAAGTAAAATTTAAAAAATAATAAATAAAAAATTAAGCTTATATAAGTAATGGTTCTTAAGGGCCCCATTATTTTTCAAGAATGCAAAAAGACCTTGAAAGGGAAAATTAGGGGAATGCTACATGTTTCCCCTTTCCCCCCTTTTCACTGTTACCCATCTTGAGTTAAACTGATGGTATTTAAATCATAATGATTTATTAATCCTGTTACTAGTATAGTTACAGTGAGTTGATATAAAATGGTAAAAGACAAAGCTTTCTTCAGAGGGAAGCATCTTTGGATTTTTTGTGAAATTAAGTAAAAGGATAGTGTTAATTATGTTGTTTAAAGTTTATTTCATATACTCTATTTTTCACTCACCCAGCCTAACTCCCCTCTCTCCCTCACATACAACACCCCCATCTATGTATATCCTTTACCCATGTTCTTATTTGAACTAACATTGTAGAGAGATTTCAGTTAAAAACTTGTTTTTGAATTTCTCTTTTGATATTTTCAAAATTCAATAATGTATATGTATGTGTATGTATGTATCTTTGCAGATCTCTTATTGTGATCCTGTGTAAGTTAGAGTTATTATCCTGGAAGATTAGGAAATTTAGACACACTGATTGGCTGTACATAAAAAGCAACTGAGAAGAGTTCATCTGTGCAAAGCACAGTGACCTAGATCAGTAGGTATTCACTGTCCCAGGAATCTTAAAGGGAATTAACTGGATAAAACAAGACATTCATATAAAACAATGGAAAGATTTCGCCTGGGGAAGAAGTGGCCTGTATGTACCTAGTTATTAGCTTGTTTTTTTTTTACTTAGAGGTTTGAATTGTTGTTCAAAGTTTAATTCTGAAGCTTGGAGAAATGTCAGGCTTACTAGCCTGACTTAGAATAGTATCATCCTCTGTGTCCTTGACTGTGGAAGTCATCTGTTGGAAAGAATAAATCCTTGTGTAAAGTTAGCAATGTTTGTAACATCTCTATTGTTCTTTACAATTAGCTTTTTGATTATAATTTGAAAAAGGCTTTTATAATGTCAATTTGGCTAAGATATTAGGAAATAAACCAGCTGGTGTCTTAACTGTCTTGAAACTGGTGATAGCTATGAAATAACATGGTTAGTAATCATAATTTCTGAAATTTGTTACTTTTAGACTACAGTCATGTTTAGTGTACATACTGAAATTGTGATAAGGAATCTTATCATTTTTTTTAATGATGTATTTTTTATAAACTTGGGAATTGAAATTTTTTGATGAAGTTAATAAATATAATGTCAAATAATCTTTTAGTAATTCCCCATAGCCCTAACATGTTTTTAGCATGTTAAGATCTTATTTTTATAATTTGATCTGGAAAATACAAATTGTGGATTTTCCATTTTCAGGCAGGATAAATGACAGAGAGGAATTACTGATTGTGGTATGTAGTTATCTTGTTTCTAACAAAACTTGTTCTGTAAAAATTTTAACCAGGAATTCCTTCTTGTGAATTAAATTTTAATTTCACCCTGTGTTGATGTTGAACTTTTTAGCTTATAAGGTGACTTACAAGGTCTCAAAATACTAAGTACGTTTTATGTTTGTGTTCATACATAGACTTTAGTTGAATACACGAATGTTTCTGGCTTAATCCTTTGAAACATACTGAATATTCAAATACTAGACTACTTAATCAAGAATCAGGTTCTTTTTAATACTGAGAATACAGTAGTGAACAAAAGGACACTATTCCTGGTGTGGAATCATATACTGTAATCTTAGACAATCTTGTACTATACTATTACTAGCAAATAAAAGAAAAAAACATTATTCCCTTCTTAAGACTTACTATTCAGTCTGGAGACAGTTAAGCCTATAGTTACTTATATATGTAATTATAAGAACTACAAAGAAAAAGTAGTATTAAGCAAGTACTTAATGCAGTTATAACTTTTAATAATACTAAAAAAATACAGTGACTTTGATAGCTCTTGACTGGTAAATAAAGAGTACATAAAATTGGGGCTCCAGAGACCTGGCTTTTAATTTTAGTTCTTCCATCAATGGTGATCATAAACACATTGCTTAAGTTATTTTTCTGTATTTGTTTATATAAAATGAGAAAATTAAAGTGGAAAAATAAAAGTCATTCTGAATCTGAGTCTGCTAGGTGTCAGTTCTTCTTCTAGCGTTTGCCCTTCTTCCGTAGCCAGTCAACAGGTCAGGTTGAAAGCTCTCAGGAGCTGCTTGTTGCTGGCTTTGAAAGTGACTGGGATCCATGTGGATTCAGTCGGCTAGGAAGGATCGTCAGTTTCCCCAATGAGTGGGTACTCACGGGATGCACCACGAGAAGTTTCCTCCGAGTGCAAATGAGAATTCAATAATTTATAGGTATGTTAGTGTGGAGATGTGCATCAAATTATACATTTGATAATATTACAGTTTTTCACTCAGTACAAACCTATTGAATAAATCACCACATGATTCCCATTTTTGAAAAATGGACTAGACTAGACACATGAGGAAAGAGAAGTATCATCCAGGGAACCGCGACAGGCAAAATAGACTTTACGGCTGAGGAATTTCCTGGCTCCTGTTGGTTTTCAGTAGAAGCGTTTATCAGAACCCTGAAAATTTTCAATAATGATAATCCCATGCTGACTGAGATGAGGACTCTCACAAAACTGCTCTCTGAACCTTCTTTTGCTGGTGAACATCTAATGGGTCTTTGTCCATGTGCAAAATCTTTTGTACAGATTGCCATTCCTTTTCTTTGTCTTTCTTTCTTTTTTTTTTTTTTTGGGGGGGCTTCTCTTCCACATACTTAATTAGTAATAAAGCTGAGATTGCTGTTTTGCAGAAAAAGACTTGTTTCAGAAATAGGAATAAATCTGTACAGAGTTGAAACCAGCAGAATAGCTCACTTGGATAATATGCTTTGGCATGTGAGTAACCCAGGTTTGAGCCTGGGTCCCACCACATTGAAGGAAGCTTTGATGCTATGGTATCTGTCTCTGCCTCTCTCTGTACATAGTTGATAACTAAAATAAGTGATTCCCACGTGTTTGTGTTACTGAATTAGAACGTGGAATGTATGCATCTCTACATAGCAAATTTCAGTGCTGAGGTGTCTTTCCCTCTTTCTGTGTCTATCTGCTTCTCTTTTCTGTCTATAAACTGAACCCTAAGTGGTGAAGCCATGGCATGGTTGAAAAGCAAACAACACAGTAAAATTCCCTGAAGCCTTATAAGCACTCTTTTTAAAATAATACTTTTAGATATGGTAGGAGTTCAGTTCTCCGAGAAAAAGGAAATCTGATGTATGTATGTATATATGTATGTATGTATGTATGTATGTATCTCAAATAATGTACCTAGTAGATCTTTGGTATGTAATGATTTTATGAGTTAATAAGGATTATTTCTTTTTAGGGTCCTGATGAAGAAGCTGTTGTGGATCTTGGCAAAACCAGCTCAACTGTGAACACCAAGTTTGAAAAAGAAGAGCTAGAAAGTGAGTTTGTTTAAAATAACTAAGAAGACTAACTTACCACTGAGAGTGTCAGTATCTTTTAAATTTTACATACTATTTGTTGCAGTAGTTGTCGTTGGAAGGTATAACATACATTTTGAATAGTGTTGATTGTATTTATAGGTGATACATAAGAAGCCAGTAAAGGGAAGCACAGGGTGCAGCTCGGACTGGGTGGGGTATATCACAGAAAAACAAAGGAGTCTGGACTAGTTGGAGGTGGAGGAAGAAGCATCATGGATGCCCAGTACATGATAATGCAGATTGACTTGGTTTATGGTGGGAGTGATGTGTAGGCACCTATTATGCGGAGATAAGACACTGTACACACGTGCCAACAACTGTCCCGTAAACCATTGTTTCTCCCAATAAAGTAATTTTAAAAGGAAAAGAAAATGCCATCATGGATAAGTCAAAGTATAAATGGCCATACTATAGGGGTGTGAGGAGGAGGAGTAGAATCTAGAGTGTTGAAACTTATCTACTAAGCCACTTTCTGGGCCACATTCGAGTGTCATTTAAAGGATAATAGTATAGTAAATAGCTACACAGCCATAAGTAATGACATAATAGATTTCAGAATACTTTGAGCTTCACTGATGATTGCCATTATTTGATTTGGAGACTTGAAATGCCACAGTTATAAGTCAGTTACGTCTTTTGTTTTTCCCTTTCTAGTAGGCTAAGTAACTTTGTACTAGCAAACTACAAAGCCGCACTCACAGTCATGGTTCCCACCCTGATGCTCATTTTAGGTCTGTTACTCAGTGTTTGTAAATGCTATAGTAAACTTAGTGTAGATTTATAGGGGCTGGGTGGTGGTGTATGTGGAGAGCGCACATGTTACGATGCAAAGAAGACCCGGGTTCAAAGTCCTAGTCCCCACCTGCAGAGGGGAAGCTTGACAAATGGTGAAGCGGTACTGCAGGTGCATCTCTTTCTCTCTTCCTCTCTCTTCCCTCTTGATTTCTCTCTGGCTCTATCCAATAAATAAAATATAAAAAGTATATATAAAAGTTAAAGAATTGTAGAACTAATAATTTGTCAGTGTAACTCATCTAAGTAGAAAGAATGGTTAATGGTTTCTTCCTTTGGTTTTATATTGAAATATTGAATTTACAGAAGTTTTGAAGACAGTACAGAGAGTTCCTGTGTACCCTTTACCTTTTTTTTTGTTAACATTTAACATTAACTAACGTAATAAAGAAATTCAAAGTGATAAAATATTGACGAAACTACAGGTTTTGTTCCTATTTTACCAGCTTTTCCACTGATAGCTTTGTTTCTGTTACAGGGTTCAGTTGAACAGTTTGAACCTGAGAGTATATCTGGTGATCATGTCTCTGTAGTCTCCTAGCCTATGAGAGATTTTGGTATTTTCATGAGTTTTTTTTTTTATTTCTTTATTGGGGGATTAATGTTTTACTGTCAACAGTAAATATAATAGTTTGTACATGCACACCGTTTCCCAGTTTTCCATATAACAATACAACCCCCACTAGGTCCTCTGCCATCATGTTCCAGGACCTGAAACCCCTCACCCCCACCCCAGAGTCTTTTACTTTGGTGTAATACCCCAACTCCAAGCTCTGCTTAGTGTTTTCTCTTCTGATCTTGTTTTTCAACTTCTGCCTTTGAGTGACATCATCCTATATTCATCCTTTTGTTTCTGACTTATTTCACTTAACATGATTCCTTCAAGCTCCATCCAAGATGGGGTAAAGAAGGTGAAATCACCTGAGTAGTATTCTGTTGTGTACATGTACCACAACTTGCGCAGTCAGTCATCTGTTCTTGGCACCTGGGTTGCTTCTTTATTCATGACTGACATTTTTGAGGAGTACTTTATATGAATTTGGGTCTTGTCTAATATTGCTGTGAATAACAAAGATGATAGATATTTGAGGTGTGTGCTCTTTATCACTGATGCGTCCTTCTCAGTCTATCATATCTGTGGAAATATAATGTCAACATTGACTTTCTCTTGGTGATGTTATCCTTGGGTGCTTATTTAAGATGCTATTCGTGGTAAATGATTGGTAGATTTATCTTTTGGTCTATTTAAGAACTATATTCTTAAGTATTCTGTAAGTTCTGCTATGTAGGGACACCAGTCTGCTGTGTTAAAAAAAAAAAAAAGGGCACCAGGCTGTGGTGCACAAGGTTGAGTGCACTCCTTACATTGTGCAGGGACTCAGGTTCAAGCCTCTGCTCCCCAACTCCAGGAGGGAAGTTTCATGAGCAGTGAAGCAGTCAGTGTCTTTCTCTTCCTTCTCTATCTCCTTTTTCCCTTGCTATTTCTAACTGTCCAAAACAAATAAATAAAATACTAAAAACATATGTAAAAAAGAAATGGAACAAAAAACAAGTAAGCTCTTTCTACATTAATTTTTTGAGATGAAAACCACCAATATTAAAGTCTAGATTTATAAATACTTCAAGAAAGAACTTGAGTTACCTACAAGTTTTTAGTTAGGAGTTTGTGAATCACATAGACTACTGAAATTAAGTTTTTTTTTTAGCAGTGACTTTACTCATCCAAATGTGCAATGATACATTTTGTCCATTACTTACTATTTAGTGTTATTCCTCAAATTTATGTGACCTAAGTAATAAAGAAGTGATAGACTTCTCTATCCCTTGCTACCTCAGGGTTCTTTGCATGCTATACAGATGCACTCTTTTTTTTTTTTTTTTTTAAACCAGAGCACACTCAACTCTAGCTTTTGGTGGTGTATGGGGATTAAACCTGGGACCCTGGAGCCTCAGACTTGAAAGGCTCTTTGCATAACCATTATGCTATCTACCCCGCCCTTAGTATCACAGTTTAATTAGAGATTTGATTTATAAAAGTAAACAAAAAAGGAAAGATAAAATTATAGCAGAATAGTGAAGACAGTAACAAAAACAAAAAAGTTCCAGAAAAAAATAACACTTTATCTTTTAATATTTGATTCTACTATGTTCTTATTTATCTAGACTTTCTAAATTGCACATTCACAGAATTTATTTTTACCTTGGTGTACTGAGACTTTTGTACCAAAACTCATTGGTACCAATCAGTGCCTAATTTTGAGTGCACAGTAATAAGAATTTGATTCTTTAATTCATGCTTCTTTTAGTGACAAAAGAAAATAGCTTATCACGTATGTGAAATTCTAATATCACTGAATTATAATTTTTTTGATCTGAAATACAATTCACGCACACATTTTTCCAGTGTATAATTGTTTTGTATGTTCATAATATATAATTATCATTACTTTTAACTCCTGAATGTGTCCATAATCTCCCAAATAGGCCTCTATAAGTGTTTGTTTTTAAAAGAATTTTCTTTCACGGTTTTTATTTTTATTCATTTGCTTATTTGATAGAGAGGAATTGAAAAGGGAGGTGGAGAAAGAGAGGGAAAGATACAGAGAGACACCTGTAACCGTACTTCACTATTCATAAAGCTTTCCCCCTACAGATAGGTACCAGGGACTTGAACCTGTGACCTTATGCACAGCAATGTGTGTGCTTAACCAGGTGAACCACTTCTGGCTCTGTAATTGGTTTTTCATTGTGAATTTCCAGAAAGTTGGTTTAAGTAATTGATTTTTAATATTTACAAATGTTTATAGATGGCTTACCATGTACTAGGTAGAGGCAGGTAGAGTGCTAGGATAGGTTTAAACAGCTTTGTAATTTTTTTTTTTAAAGATTTTATTTATGAGAAAGATAGGAGGAGAGAGAGAGAACCAGACATCACTCTGGCACATGTGCTGCTGGGGATTGAACTTGGGACCTCATGCTTGAGAGTCCAAAACTTTACCACCGTGTCACCTGCCGAACCACAAGCTTTGTAATTCTTTCAGTGTGTTTTCATAGATATGGTTCACTTCTAGTTTATATTTTAGTTTAGTTTTATTCAGTGTTTGGTGGTTTTTAGATGGACTGAACTCTTCTTAAAATATCTTTTAGACTTGTAAATGAATGCTTATCCAAGTAACTGTATGTAGATGTATTCTTCAGTAAATGGCATTGATAGTTGGCATATTATTCTTTGTAGTGCTCTGCAAAGTAGAAAAAGTCTCTACATGGGAGGGAGGTAGAGCAGTGGGTAGAGTCCTAACCTTGTCAGCAGAAGATTCAAGCTTGATCCTCAACATCGAATATGCAACATCGAATATAGTGATATTTTGGCTCTCTAATAAACAAGTCTTTGAAAATAAGAGAACTGTGCTAGCTAGAGGGGGTGGAATGGCAGGGTATACAGTGGCTAAAGTGCTGGCTTTAAATTCCGAGTTGCTGAGTTCAGTCCCTGCCTGGCATCACATGTGCCAGAGTGGTACTAAGGTCTCTGTATCTTCTTCTCATTGATAAACACATATTTTTAAAAGTAGAAATAAGAAAAGTAATAGAAGCCTAGCATTGTTAATTTCATTATCTTATATGTAATTATTTTGTTATCAAAGTAAACTTTGGCAAAATTTGTGCATATTGCTTTTTTCCTTTTTAACAATCAGTAATACATCTCCAACCCTTTTACTAGGTCATCGAGCTGTTTATGTTGGTGTTCATGTTCCATTTAGTAAAGAGAGTCGCCGACGCCATAGGCATCGTGGTGGGCACAAGCATCATCACAGGAGAAGAAAGGATAAAGAGTCAGACAAAGAAGATGGCCGGGAATCTCCTTCTTACGGTGTGAGGAAATCATAGTTTGCTTTTCTTTTTTTAATAATTTATTTCTTTATTGGGGAATTAATACTTTACATTCAACAGTAAATACAATAGTTTGTACATGCATAACATTCCCCAGATTCCCATTTAACAGTACGACCCCCACTATGTCCTTCATCATCCTTCATGGACCTGTATTCTCCCCACCCACCCCAGAGTCTTTTACTTTGGTGTAATACTCCAATTCCATTTCAGGTTCAACTTGTGTTTTCTTTTCTAATCTTGTTTTTCAACTTCGGCCTGAGAGTGAGATCATCCCATATTCATCCTTCTGTTTCTGACTTATTTCACTCAACATGATTTTTTTCAAGGCCCATCCAAGATCGGCTGAAAACAGTGAAGTCACCATTTTTTACAGCTGAGTAGTATTCCATGGTGTATATATACCACAATATGCTCAGCCACTCATCTGTTGTTGGACACCTGGGTTGTTTCCAGGTTTTGGCTATTACAAATTGTGCTGCCAAGAACATATGTGTACACAGATCTTTTTGGATCGATGTGTTGTGTTCCTTAGGATATATCCCCAGGAGAGGGATTGCAGGGTCATAGGGTAGGTCCATTTCTAGCCTTCTGAGAGTTCTCCAGACTGTTCTTCACAGAGGTTGGACCAATTGACATTCCCACCAGCAGTGCAGGAGGGTTCCTTTGACCCCACACCCTGTCCAGCATTTGCTGCTGTTACCTTTTCTGATGTGTGACATTCTCACAGGAGTGAAGTGATATCTCATTGTTGTCTTGATTTGCATTTCTCTGACAATCAGAGACTTGGAGCATTTTTTCATGTGTTTCTCGGCCTTTTGGATCTCTTCTGTGGTGAATATTCTGTCCAAGTCCTCCCCCCATTTTTGGATGGGGTTATTTGTTGTCTTGTTGTTGAGTCTGGCAAGCTCTTTATATATGTTGGTTATTAAACTCTTATCTGATGTATGGCATGTAAAGATCTTCTCCCATTCTGTGAGGGGTCTCTTGGTTTGGGTAGTGGTTTCTTTTGCTGTGAAGAAGCTTTTTAATTTGATGTAGTCCCATAGGTTTATACTTGCCTTAGTCTTCCTTGTAATTGGATTCGTTTCATTGAAAATGTCTTTAAAATTTATGCGGAAAAAAGTTCTGCCAATATTTTCCTCTAAGTATCTGATAGTTTCTGGTCTAACATCCAAGTCCTTGATCCACTTGGAATTTACTTTTGTATTTGGTGAAATACAGTGATTCATTCAGTTTAATTCTTCTGCATGTTTCAACCCATTGTTTCCAACACCATTTGTTGAAGAGACTCTGCTTTCTCCATGTAATAGTCTGGGTCCCTTTGTCAAAGATTAGATGTCCATATGTGTGGGGCCTCATTTCTGGGCTCTCAGTTCTATTCCACTGGTCAGTGTGTCTGTTCATGTTCCAGTACCAAGCAGTTTTGATGACAATGGCCCTATAATACAGTTTGAGATCTGGGAGTGTGATGCCTCCGGTTCTGTTCTTTTTTCTCAAGATTGTTTTGACAATTCTAGGTCTTTTCTGGTTCCAGATAAACATTTGTAGCATTTTTTCTATTCTCCTAAAAAAATGTGCTTGGGATCTTGATGGGGATAGCATTAAATTTGTAGATGGCTCTGGGTAATACATTCATTTTGATGATGTTAATTCTTCTAACCCATGAACATGGAATATCTTTCCACTTCTTTGTGTCTTTTTCGATTTTTTTGAGTAGGGACTCATAATTTTAAGTATACAAGTCTTTCACTTCTTTGGTTAGGTTTACTCCTAGATATTTTATTGTTTTTGTTGCTATAGAAAAAGGAACTGATTTCTGGATTTCAATTTCTTCTAACTTAGTGTTTGCATAGAGGAATGCCACTGACTTTTGAATGTTAATTTTATAGCCTGACACCTTACTGTATTGCCTGATGATTTCCAAAAGCTTCTTGCTGGATTCCTTAGGTTTTTCCATGTATACTATCATGTCATCTGCAAATTAGGAGAATTTGACTTCTTTTCTTCCAATCTGTATGCCTTTAATTCCTTGCTCCTGCCTGATTGCTATGGCAAGAACTTCCAACACTATGTTGAATAGGAATGGTGATAGTGGGCAGCCCTGTCTAGTACCTGATCTGAGTGGAAATGCTTCTAGTTCTTCACCATTGAGTATGATGTTGGCTGTAGGTTTGCTATATATAGACTCCACTATCTTCAGGAATTTTCCATCTATTCCCATTTTTTGTAGTGTTTTGATCATAAAAGGATGTTGTATTTTGTCAAAGGCTTTCTCTGCATCTATTGATATGATCATGTGGTTTTTGGTCTTGCTTTTGTTGATGTGGTGGATCACATTGATTGATTTACGTATATTAAACCAACCTTGCATGCCTGGGATAAACCCCACTTGGTCATGATGAACAATCTTTTTGATATACTGCTGTATCCGGTTGGCTAGAATTTTGTTCAATATTTTCGCATCTATGTTCATCAGAGATATTGGTCTGTAGTTTTCTTTTTTGGTTGTGTCCCTGTCTGCTTTTGGTATCAGGGTGATGTTGGCCTCATAGAAGCTGGCAGGGAGTATTCCAGTGTCTTCAATCTTCTGGAAGACTTTTAAAAGTAGAGGTATTAGTTCTTCTTTGATAGTTTTGTAGAATTCATTTGTAAAACCATCTGGTCCAGGACTTTTTATTTTTGGGAAGATTTTTGATAACTGTTTCAATTTCATTAGCTGTGATGGGCCTGTTCATGTTATCCACTTCCTCTTGACTTAGTTTTGGAAGTTGGTAGGTATCTAGGAAATCATTCATTTCTTCCAGGTTCTCTAGCTTGGTGGCATATAGTTGTTCATAGAAGCCTCGCATGATATGTTGAATTTCTGCAGTGTCTGTTGTGATATCTCCTCTTTCATTTACTATCCGATTTATTTGGGTCTTCTCCCTTTTTTGTTTTGTGAGTCTGGCTAAAGGTTTGTTGATTTTGTTTACTCTTTCAAAGAACCAACATTTACTTTTGTTGATCTTTTGTATGGTTTTCCTATTCTCAATGTTATTGATTTCTGCCCTAACTTTAGTGATTTCTGTCCTTCTGGTTGCTTTAGGATTCCTTTGTTGTTCTTCTTCTAGGTCTTTAAGATGTGCAATCAGGCTGTTTATTTGTGCCTTTTCTTGTTTCCTAATGTGTGCTTGTATAGCTATGAACTTCCCTCTTAGGACTGCTTTAGCTGTGTCCCAAATATTTTGATAGCTTGTGTCTTCATTTTCATTGAACTCTCGAAACATTTTGATTTCTTCCTTGATTTCCTCTTTGACCCAGAAGTTGTTAAGAAGTGTACTGTTGAGCTTCCACATTTTGGGACTGTTACTAATCTTTTGTTGATTGTTAAGTGTTAGTTTAATTCCACTGTGGTCTGAGAAGATGCTTGGGATGATTTCAGTGATCTTGAATTGGCTGATGCTGTCTTTGTGGCCTAACATATGGTCTGTCCTTGAGAATGATCCATGTGGATTTGAGTAAAATGTGTATTCCAGTTTCTTGGGATGAATGACTCTGAAAATGTCCAATAGTTCTAGTTTATCTATCTCTTCATTTAGCTCCCTTATGTCTTTACTGATTTTCTTCCTGGATGATCTGTCAAGTTGAGATAGTGGGGTGTTGAAGTCCCCTACTATGATTGTGTTACTGTTAATATATTGCTGTAGCTCTTTCAGTAGAAGTTTGATGTATTTAGATGGCTTCTCATTGGGTGCATAGATATTAATAATTGTTAAGTCCTCTTGATTGACTGATCCTCTGAGCATTAAGTAGTGTCCATTCCTATCTTTTTTAATCTTATCTATTTTAAAGTCTATCATGTCAGATATGAGAATAGCTGTTCCTGCCCTTTTTTGTGGGCCATTGGCTTGTATGATAGTTTTCCATCCTTTCACTTTAAGTCTGTGTTTGTCTTGTTGAGTTAGGTGAGTTTCCTGTAGACAACATATTGTTGGGTTGTGTTTTCTGATCCACCTTCCTACTCTGTGTCTTTTAATAGGTGAATTCAGGCCATTGACATTTATTGATATCAAAGACTGAAGATATTTTAATGCCATTCTTGTAGGGTTTTAGAGTGTTTTGATATATGTCCTATTTGTGGTGGTCTGGTTGTTTATAGGAGACCTTTCAGAACTTCTTTCAGGGCAGGCTTGGTATTGGTTGCTTCAACTGTTGCTTGTCTGAGAAGGTTTCGATGCTTCCATCTAGTCTGAATGACAGTCTAGCAGGATATAATATTCTTGGCTGAAAGCCTTTCTCATTGAGCACTCGATAGATATCTTGCCATTCTCTTCTGGCCTGTAGTGTTTGTATGGAGAAGTCTGCTGCTAATCTTATGGGTTTTCCTTTGTAGGTGACTCTTTGTTTTTCTCTTGCAGCCTTGAGGGTCCTTTCTTTATCCTTATTCCTTTCCATTCTAAGTATGACATGTCTTGGTGTCTTTAGGTCTGGGTTAATTCTGTTTGGGACCCTCTGGGCTTCTTGAATCTTTATGTCTTTGGTGTTGTCTAGACTAGAGAAATTTTCAGCTATTATGGCCTGGAGAATGCTTTCTTCCTCTCCTTCTCTTTCTTCCTCTGGTAAGCCAATAATGTGTATATTGTTTCTTTTGAAGTCATCCCATAGGACTCTTTTGTTGTTTTCAGCATCTCTTAATCTCTTCTTGAGATCTCTTACTTCTTTTTTAGTTGTCTCTAATTCATCCTCAATCTTGCTAATTCTGTTTTCATCCTCATAGATTCTATTCTCTCTGCCCTCTACTGCTTTCTGGAGTTCATCTATTTTGTTGCCCTGCTCTGATACTGTTTTAGCTTGTTCAGCTAGTTGCCTTCTTAGCTCAGCGATTTCATCTTTCAGCTCTCTAATAACCATGAGATAATTAGAATTTTCTTCCATATTCTCATTTGTTGTTCCTGCATTTCTCATTACAATTTTTTCAAATTCTTTACTCACTGCTGTTATTATTTCCTTAGCTAATGTTTGGATGTTAAACTCGTTTTGTGCTTCACCCTCTGGAGGATTTTTAGCTGGACTCTTGTCCTGGTTCGAGTCTCCAATATTTTTTCTTGTTGTTTTAACCATTTTATATATTATGTTGTGAGTTCCCTTTATCAGTACTTTTCAAATTATTGATTACTATTGCCTGGATTGACTTGTGTCTAAGTAATTTAATTAAAGGGTTTACCGTGGTGGAAGTTAACAGTTTTTTCAATCCCTGAGTTGGAGCTCAGTGGTATAAAAGCCTCTTTTTTTTTCTTCCCTGTAGGCTATGGGAGCCTGAGGGCTTTTCAACTGTCAATAGGCTTCTTAGCTTTATCACTGACTCCTGACCAAGAGATAAAGCAGGGTGTGGCAGAGATAATCCAGTGGTTATGCAAAGAGACTTTCACAGCCCCTCAGCTATGCCACTGAGGTATAGGTCTTCTCCTGAGTTTCCCGGTCCCTCCCTGTTGCTGCTCCAGATTCTGAGGGTAGTAGCAATGGAGACTCAGAGTTGCACTTGGTGAGTCTCTGGGGAGTCCTTTCCTCCCTTCAGCTGTCCCCTTGTCGTGGAGCAGACTGGAGGTGGTGTCTCCACTGATAAACTGTTGAACTGTTAGCAGTCACTTAATCTCTCCGTAGGCCCCTCTCTCCTCTCTGTCACCAGCCACGCGTGTTTGTACTCAAGGGTGATTTACTGGGTTCCTGCGGTCATTCTAGTCCTGTCTTGTTTCGGTCCCGGTGGTCTCCTTTGGTATTCCTAGTTGATCCGGGAGAGAAGAGGAGAGGAGAGAAAGCGATCTGCTGCTCGTCGCTCCGCCTCCGGAAGTCCCAAATCATAGTTTTCTACTAGCACTTTAAAATAAACATCTTCTGGAATAGTCTTTTTTTTTTTTGGCATGTTGACTTTTAAAATTTTTATTCATGCAATAATTTAAACACACTGTGTTTACTTAAATACTAATGGGGGGAGGCGGGTAGGACAATGACACACACACTTGAGCACATATGTCACCATGCATAAGGATCAGAGTTCAAGGCCCCAGTCCTTACCTGCAGAGGGGAAGCTCCAAGAGTACTGACGCAATGCTACAGATGACTTTGTCTCTTCCTCTCTTCTCTCAAATTCTTTCTGTCCTGTAAAAAGAGGAAAAGAAGGAAGGAAGATGGCTATTCTAGGGTTAGGGTTAGGGTTAGGGTTAGGGTTAATTTGTCATGTAGGCACTGAGTTCCAGCCATAAACTAATAAATAAATAAAATGTATAGAAAAGTAAAAGGCTACAAATTGAAAAGGAAGGAGTAAAATTGTCTTTTCATGTATAGAGGATCTATAAACAAAGACTTTCTATATGCATGAAGTCTTAAGCCATCTGCAGAACTACCAGACTAAGGGAGTTTATTGAAAAGGTTATAGAATATAACAGTGTACAGAATCCATTATATTTTTGTATAGTTTATAACATCACTATAGAATCAAGGCCTATATGTTAGAAGCAATGAGAATGTAGACATTAAAATAAAATTATACTATGTAAAGTGTATTAAAAATACTACTTGGATTAAAATTTAGCTAATTTCTATTTGGGGAATCCTCTATGTTAAGATTCAGGTGCCTTAAATGGGAAATCAGTATCTCTTTTTTTTTTTTATTAATTTTTTTTATTGCCAACAGTTTTATCACTGTGGCTCCACACTTGCACTGTGAATCTGCAGCTTCCAGTACCTGTTTTTCTCTTTCCTCTTTTTCTTTTTGATAGAGATAAATTGAGAGGGAGAGAGGCAGAGAGGCACTACACTACAATACTTTACCACTCATGTAGATGGGGACCATGAGTTTAAATCCAGGTCTTTACTCATGGTAAAGTGTGCACTCTACTGGATATGCTACCTCCCAGATATCTAGGATATTAGTTTCTTGCAATGATTTGCCTTGCTTCTGTGATTTCATGTGATAGTTTTGTTTTTCCACAATAATGGAAAAACACCTCTAGCTCTCAGTTTTAACTCACTAGTTACATTTTTTAATCCTCTATTTAATCTAAGATTTGTATATATTTTTGCAAGGAAAAAGCTATATCTAATCATAGTGTATTTGGATATTATTTTTTGTTTTTACATGAATTATTTGTTTGACTTGTTTTTTAATACATATATATATGTGTGTGTATATATATATATATCTTCCTTTTTGCCTGTGGAGGTAACCTCTCCGTAATTTTTTTTTAAAGGATTGTTTGTTCATTTCTCCTTTCAGAATTATTTTACTTTCACTATAATTAAGAGTTTTGGGACATGGGAGGATGCTCAGTGGGTAAGCAGATGCCTTCCATCTGTAAGACCCTAGATTTGATCCCTGGCACTACATGAAAGTATCAAGGATGGAGATTAGTGGAACGCCATGAATGTATGGTGCAATGGTGTTTTGGTGTCTTTTTTTTTTAATGTAAAACTTACGCAGGGGAGATGAGTTAGCTGTATGCTGTATCTATTCCTGGCTCTGTCCCTGCAACTGCATTAAATAAGTACGTGAGGTTGGATGGGGTTCATTTGCAAGCATCTTGCTCTCAAAACTGGATTTATCTTTGGCTGAATTGAAGAAATACTTGAATTCTTATTTTGTCAAGACACACCATCCCAGAGAGTCCAGTTCATCCTTGGTACTGAAGATGATGATGAAGAGCATATTCCTCATGATCTCTTCACGGAAATGGATGAGTTGTGTTACAGAGATGGAGAAGAGTATGAATGGAAAGAAACTGCCAGGTAATAGTGAATCCCAGTTTTCAGTTTGTTTTACTTGATTTCATTTTATAACCAGAATATATCATTAAAACCACCCTTTAAAAATAAACAAAAGACTATTTGTGTTTGGAAAATTTAACTTTTAAACCTCCTCACCTCCCTCCCACCGGAGTACTGCTCCAGTCTGGTTTATGGTGATATTGGGAATTAAACCTATGCTGTCTCCCCTGTTTGTTCTCAAAATTCATTTCCTCAGATAATCCTTGATATTTTGATGTAACATAAAGAATATAGATTTTAGTGTCTATAGAAACAGATTTGAAGAATCAAAAACCTTCATGTTTTAAATTGAAAGAGTGGAAGTAAAACTTCAAAATTTCCAGCTTACTTAGAGACTAGTTATTGTGGTAACTGAAATAAAAAAAAATCATTAGAATACAGGTAATAAATTAGAATGAAGGTAACTAACTTGTGATGGCAAATATTATCGACAGGTAGACATTCCCCCCCTTATTACATAGTGATAGAAGCAAGAGGCAGAGAGAGTGAGAGTGAAAGACACCACAGCTGGTGGGGACCAGGCTTAAACCTGTGTGGCACACCCAGCAAACCACCACACTATGCAAGAGAGCTATTTGCCCAACCCATGCTGGTTGGCCAAATTTACATATAAAAAAGTTTTTTTGTGACCAAATTTGTTTTGGTGATGGTTGAATTAGTTCTTAACAAAAGAGCAAATTTATTTTTCATTATGTTATAGTGAGCAATAGATTTGTCGCTGTATATAGAATATTTTTATTGTATATTTCAGATGGCTAAAATTTGAAGAGGATGTTGAAGATGGTGGTGACCGGTGGAGCAAACCTTATGTGGCAACTCTTTCCCTACACAGTCTTTTTGAATTAAGAAGTTGCATCCTAAATGGAACAGTCATGTTGGATATGAGAGCAAGCACTCTAGATGAAATTGCAGGTTATATAACGTGTTGCCATTTTCATATTTAACATACTGGAAGTAATAGTATTTGAAAAAGGAAAATAAAGTAGAATTTGGTCTTGAAGTCTAGAAGATTAAACTATAGACTCAGCAAACTAGTGCCAAACGCAAGATATGAAGTATGTTCTCTGTAAATAAGGAAAGCCTTTTTATTGATTTATTTTTTTAATTTTTTTTTATTATCTTTATTTATTGGATATAAACAGCCAGAAATTGAAAGGGAAGGAGGAGACAGAGAGACACCTGCAGCCCTGCTTCACCACTCGCAAAGCTTTCCCCCTGCAGGTGGGGGCCAGGGGCTTGAACCCGGGTCCTTTTGCACTGTAACATGTCGCTCAGCCAGGTGCGCCACCACCTGGCCCCTTAATTTTTTAATATTTATTTTCTCTTTTGTTGCCCCTGTTGTTTTTCATTGTTGTTGTTATTATTATTGTTGTTATTGATGTCATTGTTAGATAGGACAGAGAAATGGAGAGAGGAGGAGGGGAAGCTGGGGGTGGGGAGACAGACACCTGCAGACCTGCTTCACTGCTTGTGAAGGGACTCCCCTGCAGGTGGGGAGCTGGGGTTTCCAACCGGGATCCTTATACCAGTCTTTGCACTTTGTGCCACCTGCGCTTAACCTGCTGCGCTACCACCCAACTCCCAAACCTTTTATTTCTTTATTTTGTGGAGTACAGTGTCAGGAGATGGTCCAGAACATGTTAGTTATATAATTTATAGAATTTGAATTCACAAGAATCAGAAATAGGTAGTGTAAGAGGAAAGAAAATGTTTTAAGGGAGGGAGAGAAAGCTGGAAAGTATAGACATCTATGTCAGGAAAGTTTCATGTGTGTACACAGATTACTTGAAAATAGGAAATGCTCAGAAGATGAATTAGAGGTAGATTTTTAAGTAGCTTTGAATTACTGAGTTAAGAAATGGTACCTTTCTTAGAAAGGGTGGTATACATTCTTTAAATTATTAAAAAAAATTCTTTAAACTTTGAGTACTATGGTCTAGAAGTGTCTGAGGAAAATAATTCTGGAACCTGTATAGGAATAGGAAATATTTGAAGCAAGGATGTCACTTATTGTCTTGGAATATTCTAAAAAAGAGCAAGGAAGGGAGGAAGGAAGACTTGAACTATGATAGTAGGAGTAATGGGGAAAAAAAATTCAAGGAAATTAGAGTATACTGTCAAGATAGTGGGAAACATAGTTGTGATAAAGTTATTTGGTCATTAAAATTACTCAGATTTGTTAGGTGGTAACTTGATATTATGACTTGTTACAGATTATTCTCATGAGAACGAAATTTATAAAATTGAATCTTCAAAAAGAGCCTTAAACTTCCTGGTATTTCTGGGGCCAGAAATACTTCAGTACTACCAAGCAGAATATAACATTGAGATGCATTGCAAATCTTAAGACTATCATACTCCTTACTTATTTTATATGAATGACTCAAAAATTAGGTAAAGCTTAAGAATGCTGGATTTAGGGTGGCTCAGGAAGTGGGTCAGTGGTAGAACTCCAAACAAGCACAAGGTCCTCAGTTTGATCCCTGGTATCATGTGTTCTGGAGTGCTGCTCTGGCCTCTACCGCCTTCTTTGCATCTCATGAAATAAGTAAAACAAATCTTTAAAAAGAGAATGAGTGAGAATATGAATTTGATGCCAGAGAAATGACTCAATAGTATCGATGTCTGCCTTCCATGCAGGAGGTCTCTGGGATTGACTCTGGCACTACATAAAAGCAAAAGGACAGTCCATGCAAAGTGGCATGGGGTTTTGCTCTTTCTGTCTTTCTAAAAATAAAGTTAAAGATAAGGAATATTGGACTTGGGGAAAATGAACATATGAGTCTTCCTCGCCTTTATGGGTATCAGAGACTACAATGTAGTCTTTCTGCAAATGCTCTGTCAACATTCACTTGTATGGTAGAGTATAGTATTGTGTTCATGCTATAGATTATTGAGATTCCTTGCAGTTTTATTTCAGAGTAATCTTTGGTTTACAAAGGGTTCTCCCGCCCCCTCTTTCTTTTTTTTAGCAGTGGACCATCTGTTCTGATTCCTTGAATTTAACCTGGAACCTCATGGGTACTAGTCCTGCGTACTACTTCTGTACTCCCAACACACACACACACACACACACACACACACACACACACACACACACACACACAGAGTTGTCTTATAACTTTGAAGCTTGAGGGTGATGGTATATAGTATAATGGTTACATAATTTTGAAGCTTGACTCGACAATCTCAAGTTATTGGCACTGTTTAAACCCTTTGTATATATTTTGTAAATTAAAAATAGCTCAACCACAACTATAACATAGCCGACATTGCCATCATCTGTGTTCCTCATACTTATGCTCCCCCACACCACCTTGCCCAAAGACTGTGATAGTCATTTTTTTTTCTTTTTTTAAAATATTATACTTATTTATTAATGAGAGGGATGGGAGAGAGAGAAAGAACCAGACATCACTCTGGTATGTGCTGCCGGGGATTGAACTCAGGACCTCATGCTTGAGAGACCAACGTTTTATCCACTGCTCCACCTCCCGGACCACAGATAGTCATCTTCTTGGAACTTATTACTTCATAATTTTTCTCCCTCTTTATTTACCCTTTTTTCCCCCCCTCCTCTTGAAAGTATGAAAGCAGAAGTTTTGTTTGCTTTGTTAACTGCTACATTCCCAGCATGTAGCAGCTACTGAGCAAATAGTTAATGGATGAATAAGAATTGTGCATATTCATCTACTAAAGCAGATTTGGGGGGAAAAACATGAGTAAAACAAGAAAATAATTTAGTAATGATGATTTTTTCCCCCTTTGAATAGATATGGTATTGGATAACATGGTAGCCTCTGGCCAGCTAGATGAATCCATAAGAGAAAATGTCAGAGAAGCTCTTCTGAAGAGACATCATCATCAGAATGAGAAAAGATTCACCAGTCGGATTCCTCTTGTTCGATCTTTTGCGGATATAGGCAAGAAACATTCTGACCCTCACTTGCTTGAAAGGAATGGTGAGATAAGTTGTGGCATCCAGTTTTTGCTAACACCTTTAATGGCATTCCAGTATGTTGCAATACATATTTGGTAAAGCAAAGCTTTTTTTTTTTTTTTTTGATCAAGCTGTTAAGAGGCAGTTACTTACACATTTAAAAGAGACATGTTACTTGCACATTTAAACTATTTCCAAAGGCTCTTTCTTTACAATGAAAAAAAGTCATGTAGATGACCAAAACTAAACCTTCATTCTGTTAAACTGACACAAACTAATTTTACTTAAGTATCAGTTATATTTAAATACAATCACTATCCCTACCTATCCTTGAATTACTGTGTATTTCTGCTTTTTAATTTTTGTTCATAATTTCATGTGTTACTGATGATAAATCAGTTATAAACCAGGTATTAGTTATGATCAGTAAATTTATTTACAGATTCTAAATCTTTGGGACTTTTTTCTTAGTGATTTTTTTTTTTTATTGTTGGTCTTCTGAATTCCTCTATTTGCTGGACATAAACAAATGCTTTTATGATCGTTGTATGTTATGGTAGGGGTGACCTAGCTGATGGATTAAGAATCACCTTGAACTACATATTTCAGCTCTCCGTCCTCACATAGGGGCCAGAAATGTGTTACCTGGAATATGAGGAGACGGTTTTGGCCATTTACCTACACCTGCCTTAAACTGGCACAATTGGAGGAGTTGCCTTACCTCAATCTCTTATTTTCAAAGCAGAAGAATATGCCACTTAATTTTGACTCTGCACTGTGACAATAGTGTTTTTGGGAAACCCAGGTGCAAAGAGTTGGCATTGCTTATGAGAGTCACAGTTGTCTCTAGCTATTACAGTTACCCAAGCTTATGGAGTTAACTCTGATAAAGACTTGAAGATTGGTCACAGTGTTTTTCTTCTCATCTTTTCTGCTTCTGAAAAATAGTATGACTGTTACGTGTTTTACAAGCAAACAAGCACAGATAATATTGCTTAATACATTTAAAGTTGATGGGAAATAATCAACTTAAGTAAAAGATGTTTAAGTTCATTTTCTTCTATGTATCTTTTTCATCTGTAGGTATTACATGTTTTCTGCTTCTACAAGCAATAAATGAGTTCTTTTGCCTAGAGAGACCCTATTAAATCTTCCGTATATATCCTGACTATTCTTCAATTGTCATTTAGTTTCTTTCAGCCATAAACCAATGGATATTTGCTTATAAATGTTCTTTTAGCATGGTCAGCACTATTATTTTGCTGTATTATAGCTGTAACATAGCAGTCTTCTGCATGTATCTTACTTTTCAACTAAATGGTGGTTGTTGATGAATCAAATCAATTTTTTATGTTTCTAACTGCATGTAATTTGATTACTTAGACTTAGATCATAGAGAATCAATTTTCAGGTTATTCATGCTTTAAGATGTTATTAATATATATATATATATATATATCTTACAGAAATATCAGATGTTTGAAGTATTTGTAAGTGTGACATTTTGATAGAATTTGTTCATTTTTAGACTTTGTTCCTATTGTTGATGAGAAATCATTTTTATATAGTTAGATACAGATTATATATAGTGGGTGAAATTTATCAGCTGGACTAGAAACAAGTATATTTTAAGATTCTAATACCTTTAGGTATATGTATCAAGAAAATGTATCCCTTAATGTGGCATGGTTTCCTTACATTTTATTTATCCCCTTTTGTTGCCCTTGTTTTATTGTTGTAGTTATTATTGATGCTGTCATTGTTGGGTAGGACAGAGAGAAATGGAGAGAGGAGGGAAAGATAGAGAGGGGGAGAGAAAGACAGACACCTGCAGACCTGCTTCACCACCTGTGAAGCGAATCCCCTGCAGGTGGGGAGCCGGGGGCTTGAACCGTGATCTTTATGCCGGTTCTTGTGCTTTGTGCCACCTGCACTTAACCCACTGCGCTACTGCCCGCCTCCCGCCTTAAAATTTTTTTGTAACACTTCTTTAACTTTATTTTTTTACCGTAAAAGGTAATGTGCTTTTGCCTTTAATGAAAGGTTTGATATCAACTTCTAAATACTAGATATCTAAGCAGATCTAAGCAGATCACTGCTTAGCTATATTTATGTGGGTGCTAAGGATTGAACCTGAGACCTCAGGCTTAAATCCTGGTGCACAAATGGTCTGCCATCTCCCTGCTCCTTTCCTGGTCTCCACCAAGATGTCACCACTCTTAAGCCCCATTTTTTTTTTCTCAGATAGAAAGAGAGAGAGAAGGGGCGATAAGGTACTACTGTAAATTTCTTGCATTGATGTAAAAGAAACAGGACTTAGACCTGGGTATTGTGCACTAAAATAGGTGCAGTAGTCAGGTGAGCTATCTTGCTGGACTTCTCGTTACTTTTTGCTGCCTTTTCCCGAGAGAGAATGATCTGCAGCAATTTTGTAAGCTATAGAAAACAAACCCATTTAAATGCAAGCTGTCAATGCTGCTAAGTTTTGTCTTCTGGTAGATTACTTTTGTATTCTCATTTTCTTACTTAAGCAGCAACATTACATTTATATTGTTTTACTTTATTTTCAAGTAATAATACTGGTCATTCTCTTTACTAAAAGAATATTATCCTTTACCTCTCATACCACCTATCACTCACTTTATTTTTGGATACACTTTAGGGAAACAGTTACATTTAAAGCAACGTTTCTGTGGCTTTCTAACATTTCAAAAATCTGATTGCCATGCTAATGAGCAAGAATTTGAAATTTTTGAGCATTTATCATTTGTAGTTTACAGTAAAAAATTGTGTGTGTGTGTGTGTGTGTGTGAGAGAGAGAGAGAGAGAGAATGAGAATGAGAATGTGTCTATATGCCTTCTGCAGTGAACTTCATCATTTTTATTTGTTTTATCTCAGGGGAAGGCCTCTCAGCCTCCCGCCAATCTTTGCTAACAGGTCTGTCTGCCTCAAACGTGTCACTGAGAGGAGAATCGCCTTTATCTCTTCTTCTCAGTCATCTTCTTCCTTCTTCAAGAGCTGGAACCCCTGCAGGCTCGAAGTGTACAACCCCAGTGCCCACCCCTCAAAATAGTCCTCCTTCCAGCCCTGGAATCAGTCGCCTGACTTCCAGAAGTTCCCAACACAGTCAGCTTCAGGCCCCAGAACTACTGGTTTCACCTGCCAGTGATGATATTCCCACAGTAGTAATTCATCCGCCTGAGGAAGATTTAGAAGAGCTGAAGGGCCAGGAGCAGAAGAATGAGGAAAATGTTGGCATAACACCAGGCAACTATTCAAATCTTCCATGTGTGGTGCTTTCTGCCTCTGAATCACTTGCACTTGGAATGCCATTCCGCACTAGCTTTAGCAGCATATATAGATAATGCTTATTATTTATTTCAGTGTCTGCATGTGTGTTTTTAATAGTATATTATAGAAAAGAGCAGAGTGTTTTTTTTTTTTTTTATGTTATGAGAAGGTTACAAGAAGTTATGCATAATTAAGTCCTTGCCAAAGTTTCCATTGAGATAAGAAGAAGATGGAGATCAAGGTAGTTGAATAGTTCAGGGAAAAAAAAAACGTAGGAATTTTTACAAGTCTTTAATTTGCTACCATTTTAAAATTGTGGCATTGGTATGCATTTTTTTACCCATAGAGTGCATGAACACATTATAAAGCATGCCATTTATCTGCTGTTTTGTGCTTTTTACAAAAGAATGCAGACTTTTTAACCTTCCTAACAATAATAGGACTGAATGTTCTTTTTCTCACTTTGTCACTGAGAAGATAAAGATCCTTTAATGACAAAATCATCATTATTTCAAAAGTATTATATATTTGATATAGATTTTACTTGTACTTTACTGTTAACCCATATGTATTGAATCCAAATGCACTTTGGCATTTTCAGAACTAGAGTTTTTGTATTCTAACTGGGTATATTGGTATATTTTGGTAAGAAAAACTGTTTCTTAGTAAATTGAGAGAGCTGTACTTCATTTAACATTTACATATTATGATAATTCTTTGTACATAATATGTTTTCCCTCTTTATTTTAATTTAAATTTTTAAAATTATTTTTATGTATTGGATAGAGACAGCCAGAGGGACACCTTCAGCATTTCTTTCCCATTGCAGGTGGGGATATTCATTTATTTATTTTTACCCAACTCATACTTATTATATTACCTTTTTTTTGAAGTTAATATATATATATATATGTGTGTATGTGCGCGCGCACACACACACCTATATATTTTTAACATTTATTACATGAAAGAAAGTTTTGAAGTCAGAGCACCACTCTGGCATATGCAACTCCAGTAATTGGACTGGGTTTCTCAGGTCTGCTGATAAGATGTTCTACCAGTTGAGCTATTTGCTTAACCACAATAAGTATTCTTTCATGGTTATATTTTACTGGTAGTTAAACATCAGCATGTCATTACATGATGCTAATTAGCAGTTCTAATTATGTGTTAGCAATTTTTCCATAATACATTAAGTACCTAATAGTTATTACATTATCCTGTTTTGTGTGGATATATACAACTATTTTTCCAAAACTCAAACTCATTAAATAAGTTCCCCTGGATTACTAGAAATGACTATTTAAATTCTTTACCTGAAAGTCTTATTTCTGCCCATGGAGATAGCACAGTGGCACATACAATAGACTTCTATCCTTGAGTCTTAGAAGTCCCCATGTTCAGTCCCCTGCACCATCAAAAGCCAGAGCTGAGCATATTTAAATCAGTCAGTCAATCAGTAAAAGTAGAAGAGTCTTCCAAAAGTACACTTATTTCTACCACACTATATAGCAAACTCTCTGTGTTGGTTTTATTGCAATATAGCAGATACATTTAGTTAAATTTCATTGTAATTGACAAAAGAATATAATTTTAGAATTAGAAAAAATGGAGTTTTGTGGCATTTCCCAGAGTGATTTGTAGTTTTCCTTGTTTATAGATGAAGTAATCTAAGGCTTTGAAATGTTAAGATCATATTATAAATTCTCAAAACATGGAATTGAAGCAGATCTACCTTTAACAAAATCTATGATAAATTACTTAGCTCATTGTAAATTTTACTAGTTTGAGAAATAGACACCATAATTGATGATTTATTCAAACATAAAATAGAAGAAAAATTACATTACTTGGAAATTAAAAGGACAGAGAGAAATTGAGAGAGAAGGGGAGATGGTCTGCATCCCTGCAGGTGGTGGCGTAGGAATCTGGGTGCCGCACATGGTAACGTGTGCTCAACTGGGAATGCCCAAACCAGCCCCAGAAACGAACATTAGTTCATGTATTTGTTTATATTGTCATGGGTTATTGCTGGAGCTTGGTGCCTACACAGTGAACCCACCACTCTAGCCACCACTCTAGGAGACCTTATTTCCCCCCACTTGTTATTATTTTTTCCTTTTTAGTAGAAATAGAGAAAATGAGAGGGGAAGGGGAGATAGAAGAGAAAGATACCTGCAGAAATGCTTCACCACTCATGAAGCTCCTAACCTGCATGTAGAGACCAGAACCCTGTTCCTTGTGCTTGGTTATATATGCACTCTACTAGGTGCACCACGGCCTGGCCACTTAGTATTTTTTATTTTAACTAAAAAGAACTTGCTGCGCCACCTTTGAGCCCCCGCCATCTGCAGTGGTGCCGGGGGTCAGGCTGCATCGCCAGAGCAGCCACTCGTGGTAACTGGGGCTCTGCGCTGCCGGCCGCCCTTTTTGCCACAAGCCACATGGGCTTGTAAAACAAAAAACAAAAAAACTTGCAAGAGTTTCTGTTTTCCCTTGAATAAAAGTTATCTTCCAGCTATTTTGCTGGTTTTTTTCTTTTTCTAGTACCAATAGTCATTGTTTTATCACCTGTGTTGGTAATAAGTGACTTTGCATTTAATATATGGAAGAAGGGAGATCATGGGCTCCATATATTTGTTAGATCATATTGTTTAAGGGATAAAAGGAACAATAAACTGATAATTGAGGAACACTGACCTACCCCTCATCCCATGCTGCATGTCATGAGACTTACCCAGCTTTTATGTGGAAAGGTTAAATTGAAGGGAAGAGAGGTAAAAGTCCATAATTGGCATTACCTTCATACACTCTGCAGTTATTGAAGAAAAATAAAAAGGCAGCTTATTAAGGGGATTTTAACTACCTTTGGTACTAGAATGTCTTGCTCCATTTTCTTGAATTCTGATGTGGGGTTAACAGAGTAAGATGGCCTCAGCACCATCTTTGAGGTACTAAGAGAGTTTCTGCAATGGGGTTGTGGCTTCTGTATGCCCAGAGAAGAAAGTGGAGTTTCTCATTAATTTTCCTTTGAATGATAAATTCCCTATTCTCTGGGGCTTGGCGCCTGTCCCTTTCCATTGTTTCCAGTGGATTTTTTTTTTTTTTTTTTTTTTAAGGGTGAAAGGAAGAGCGATAGAGAAGTGGAGACACCTGTAGCATTGTTCTAATAATCATGAAACTTCCTTTCTGGGGGTGGAATGTTGGATTTGAAGCCAGTTCTTTATACATGGTAGTATTCTCACTATACATGGTAGTATTCTCACTCTTATGGGAAAGCAACTACCCAGATCTAGTTAAAGTAAATTCTTACAGTACTTTAAAACTTTTTTTATTTAAAATTTTTATTTTAATGAGAGAAGTTGGTGGGTGGGGCTGGGGGAAGAAGCACAGACCAGAGCACTCTTAAGCTCTGGTTTATGCTAGTGCTAGGGATAGAACCTGAGACCTTGAGCCACAGGCATAAAAGTATTTTGCATAACCTTTAAACTGATTTCCTGACCTTAAACTCTCTTCTGAGTATTAGATTTTTTTTTTTGTAGGAATAGCTACAAAACTGATTAAAAAATAGCTGTAACTTAGCAGAGCTTGGAAAGAACTATAAGGGAAGGCAGTGGGAAAAATCGTCTACATGTTGCTGGCATACCAGTTTTAACAGGTTCAAGATGACCATTCCTAGCCCTGCGATTTCAGGTCAATATAATCTCTGGGTTTGCCAGTGTTGAGTTTACACATCATTTCTTTTTCCCATTCCTAACTTTCCTCCAGAAAAATTAGATTTTTTTTTTGTAGGAATAGCTACAAAACTGATTTAAAAATAGCTGTAGCTTCATTTCCTCTTCATTCCATTATTTTCCTCCTAATCCTAGATCACTAGGATTCTTCAGGTATATTATTTATTCCTTGATTATACTTCTGTAGATTGAGTACATTTTATATCTATATGTTAATGCTTAGATGGAGTTGCTGCCAGAACTTTAATAATGCTACTCATATTCTTGTTGTATTCTTGTGAGAGTAGAAGGAATCCGCTGAAAAATATTAACCTTGTTGTTGTTACCCTTGGACATGTGTTGACATGTATTTTATTAAATAAACTTTATATGGAAATTTAGTGACAAAGTTAAAAAAAAAACAGGTATCTCAATAACTTTTATATGCTAAGCTGAAATGGTTAAAGTTGGATTTGTTTTAGGGAGAATGTATTTATTAATATGAGCACAGAAAGAACATTCCCCTGGCACATGTAGTGTCAGCATCAGACTCAGGGCATCATTTCTTTTAGGTCCAGTACTCCATTGTGCCATTCTCCAGACTCAGACTGGGGAGAAAAGAAGGAAGGGAAAAAAAAATGTTAAATTTCAGGAAACAGGCTTTATCTCAGAATAGACACATGGCTGAATAGATTGCAAATGTGTTCATACTGAGAGTATTGAGTCTCAGTGACATCCTGGTTCAAGTATCTAATGAGTATTAGTCTTCCTTCACTGAGTAAAGAACCTAACTGAGTTAAATTCAGTTATCAGTTTATAGTATACTGTTAAAAGAAAAATACTTTCTTAGATCCTCTTAAGATTTATAGTTTAGTTACTAATACTGGCTTGAAAATTTATAGACCTAATATAAACAAGAATTTTGTGTCATTGGGTTTTAGTGAGTGGCAAGGTTAAAATTAGAGTAAAATCTGGTGCTAATTCTGTTTAGGGCCTTTTCACTTGTTATGTTACCATCTGGAGTAGTAGTATTCTGTATTCTTAGAAGGCTTGGAAGAAATGAGCTTCACTTAATGAGTTACATTGCTTATGTTAGTTAAAAGTTTTGAGATTGCACAGTCCATAGAGGTAAAGATGGGTAATGATGCCACAGTGTATTTTAGGTTGCTTTATTATGAGATGTTGTTGTTTGGTATCACTTGATGAGTACACTAATGCTTGAGCATTTATCATTTGTAATCCAAATTAATTAATCTTATAGAAAGCACATTATTTCTAATCCATACAAACAATTTATGGCTCTCTGATTATTATTATTATTATTTTTTATTTTTTAAAATTTCTTTATTGAGGAATTAATGTTTTACATTCAACAGTAAATACAATAGTTTGCACATGCATAACATTCCCCAGTTTCCCATATAACAGTATAACCCCCACTAGGTCCTCTATCATCCTTCATGGACCTGTACTCTCCCCACCCACCCACCCCAGAGTCTTTTACTTTGGTGCGATAGGTCAAATCCATTTCAGGTTCTACTTGTGTACGGTTCTTTGATTCTTTAGACTGAGTTATTTAATGCAGATGAGATAGGCCACCTGAGGGCAGGGCACCTGCTTTGCTATGCACTAGACCCTTATTTGAGTTCCTGGTACACTATGATGTTGGGGGAGGTTTCCCTGCAATAATGTCTTGCTTTCTCTCTGAGAAGGTCAGTTGAGTGGGGTAAAACCTGGCCAATGAAAGTAATTAAAATAAATAAATAAAATAAAGTTACTTAGTTACAAAGTAGCAGAATACTTATTTCAAGGCAACCTTTAAAAAAAAAATCTTTGTATTTAATATTGTAAAAAAACATCCTATTTTTGCTTCAAAATAGTATGTGTTTCTCAAGAATAATACCAGTTATTCATAAACACTAAGAAAAAAAACATTCTTGTGGTTGGGCAGTGGCAGACCTGGATAAGTGCACATAGCACTGTGTGCAAGAACCTTGGTTCAAGTTCTCACTCCCCACCTGAAGAGGAGACTTGCGAAGAAAGTCTGTGAAGAAAGAGGGGACTTGTGAAGAAAGTCTGCCAGTGTCTTGTCTGTCTGTCTATCTGTCTGTGTCCCCTCCCTTCCCATCTCAATTTCTCCTTGTCCTGTTAAATAAAATAGAAAAAAAAAAAAAAAGCTGGGAGCTGTGGACTGGTAGTACTGGCACTGTGCCCCACTGATAACCCTGGTGGCAATAAAAAGAAAAAAGAATAATGCACATTTGTTAAAACTTGTGAGACATCATGATAAATTTAACTTGCATTTGATTGATAATGGCTCCTCATTTTTCTGAATTACACTTAGGATTTCTCAGGAAATTTTATATTGTTACTTATGTGAGCATGCTAAATGTACTTGGCCATCATTAAGGCTCAGTAATTCCCATATGTATTAGATATATTAGAATTGTATTCTGTTAATATTTGTACTTGTAATCAGACTCAGGTTTTTCATCTTCATGATTCTTTGCCTTCTCTTCCACACTATCTCTCTCTGCAAAAACCCACCATTTTTATATTTCAGTAATATTAGATTAAGTGGTAAATATTATTATTTAAAATGTTTTCTAGCTTTGCTAGTATGGTACTAACACTTAGCACTTTAACTTCACACAGTTGCTTTTGCTAAACCATCACTTTTAGGAAATGAGCAGAGTCAGGCTACAAAGGGAAAATTTTTTCTTACTAATTTGAATTTGTTTGTTTGTATATATAGGTATTTTGGCTTCTCCACAGTCTGCACCTGGAAACTTGGATACTAGTAAAAGTGGAGAGACTAAAGGTAATGGAAGTGGAGGAAGCAGAGAAAATAGTACTGTTGATTTCAGCAAGGTAATTCTACCATTAACCATTAATTCTGTCAGTAACAGTTCACATTTCATTGTCATTCTTACTGAGAAAGTCTAGCAACATGGCTTTATTAACACTTTGCAATGATTTTATTAAATTTTTATTAAATGTGTACCAATTTGCATGTGATGTTTATGATATGTTAATTTGAGGTCAGACATTATGAGAAAGATAACTTTAGAGCATTTGAATAACTTAATATCTTGCTAGTTGTACAAATGTTGACAAAAGAATATGTGAGTAATATAGTATTTCCATCTATACCTACCCATAGATATGAAACTTCAGTACCTTTTGAGTTACAGTCCTTTGTTCTGGAGCTACCACCACTAGAAAGATTAATTCTAGAAATGATGTTACAGCACTAGTGATTCAGCCCTTTCTTGGCTGTAATGTGATTCCAGAATTACTGTCTTGTGGTGTCAGTACTTTCTGGAATGTCTCTGGGAAACATCGATGCTTCCCCATGGGTAGGTAAAGGCATGGATTTAAAAACAGCTTTCCTGTCTTAACCATGATTGATATTATTACATGAGTATTTTAGTGAAATAGGAAAAAAATGATTTCAAAAGAATAGGGCAGAAATACTACAAATTCACACTATAATTGAATTTAAAGTATACTTTAAATACTGTTTCTGAATAATCGATTCTTTGTATCTATTATAATTTTGATAGTTATTTGCTTATAAAAATCTCAAAAGCTTAGTATTTTTGCTTTGAATGTAAGATTTTATTGTGATTATTTCATTCATTTTTCTTAATTTTTATTTACAATACTAACTATAATTATGTTTTTCACAACATAAATATAATTTTATAGCTTTGTTTAACTTCAGACTATAAAATTATTTAAATAAATAAAGGAAAAACCTTGCTAAGGGACACTGAACATAGAGAAAACCTGTTGTATTTTTAAACACTTTTCTATAAACCTAACCTGATCTTATTTTTACTGACCCTATTGTTTCAGATGATTGAAAAGTGTTCAGTAACTAAGTTACAGTTCATTCTTGTTAAATGAATAAATACATTTACATTATCGATTTCTCTAGACATGGCAGATGCCGCTTATTTTTGTTCCTCTGTCACAGTTTCACTTTTTTTTTTCACTTGGCCTATCCTTGTGTATACCTCCTTGTCTCCTGTTGGGCAGGAGTCTGCCTCCTGGCACTGTAGTTGTGGTACACTGGGTGTGGGACTCAAGAGGCCCGCTGTAAGTGCTGGTTTTATTTTTAATAGATAGCCCTGTAAATGGTTGTTTGGTGAATTGTGTAAAACCGCATATAAATAAAAAAACTTCCCATATTTTGCTACTATGTTTGTAAACTTTTCGTTGTAATTATACACAGACAACAAAATTTGATTATTTAGTACAATCTAGAGTAACAGTGACTAATTTAATTTCAAATAAAATTAAAATCAACTTTCTTAATAAAAATGTTGGGGAAAAGCTGAATTCTTATAAAATGTGTAGAATATAAAGGACTACTTAATTCTTAGGTAATCATGAAATGAATATTTATAAGCACTGTGTATAATTTCATGAACCATTGTTAGTTTGTGAATTGTATTTTTGTCCTTAGTAGTTCTTAATGAATAGTGCTATATTCATTGAAAAATTTTCTTTAGTTGATGTTTGATAATCTAGATCTGAGTACTAAAGACTATGACAGTTAAAATAGCTGAGAGTATTGTTTCATAGATGTGTTTTGCTTGCTTTCCTGTACTTGTCTACTTTCTTCTTGTTTGTGAGCTTTTTAACATATAATGGTTTTGATTAGCAAATAGAATTTCTAAAAGTCTTATTTCTTTTCTTCTAAGTAGTTTTTATAAATAGCATCCAAACTTTATTTTTAATTATTACATATACTTGTCAATAGGTTGACATGAATTTCATGAGAAAAATTCCTTCGGGAGCAGAGGCATCTAATGTTCTAGTGGGGGAAGTAGACTTTTTGGAAAGACCTATAATTGCATTTGTGAGACTGGCTCCTGCTGTCCTCCTTTCAGGGTTGACTGAGGTCCCTGTTCCTACAAGGTAAGGAATCAGCTCCAGTTGGCATTCTCCATGTCCAGGACCTAACATTTATCCACTAAAGGTGGAGCATGTTTCCTTATGTAATAGAAACGTCATTTTGATAGTTCATATTGTCATTGCTTTGAGTATTAGAGTTTGAAAACCTATTTTTCTTTCTTGAACAGCAGCAGACAGAAAAAAAATTCTTTAGTTTGTTTTTTTATACCTTTGTGAGAAGTTTGTTCTTGGGGGTTGGGCTGTGGCCTACCGGGTTAAACTCACATAGCATGTATCTCAAGAACCCGGACAAGGATCCCACTTTGAGCTCCTGGTTTCCCACCTGCGGGGTGGGGGGGTGGTGTTGGCTCGCTTCACAGTGAAGCCCGTGTGCAGGTGTCTTACCCTTCTCTCTTCTTATCTTTCCCATCTCTCTCAAGTTTTCTCTGTCCTCTCCAGAAAATCGAAAATAATGGCTGCAGGAGCAGTGTTTTTTTGTTTTTTTTTTTTAAAGAATTTATTTTTGAGAAAGATAGGCGAGAAAGAACCAGACATCATTGTCTACTGCGCCACCTCCTGGACCACAGGAGCAGTAGATTTGTAGTGCAGGAGCCCTAGTTATAACCCTGGAAACAATAAAAAAAAAAAAGTTTCTTTTGCCTCTTTCATCAAATAAAGTTTATCATTTTTAAGCAGACACTGAACTGAGAACTGATTTAAATTCAAATGAAGATATAGAAGAAACTTCTTATGTAAACTTATACTGTTCCTTCATTATTTAACCTAAGGGAGATGCAAAGTAATTGAGTGGTAGAAAGTTTTTTAAAGTATTTTTAAAATAATATTTTTTGAGCAGACACTGAAGTGAGAACGAAGTTCCGTAGTAGTTCTGCCTTTTTTTCATTCTTTTTGTTTTTTTTTTGTGGAAAGGTGAAGCCTGACAAATTTTCTAAGCTTCATTTCTAAACTAACGATAATAAATAATGCCTCCAAGCTGGTAAAATAATAATTCATTTGGATACTGCCCTGCCTTTACATGTGTGTGATCCAGGTTCAAACCAGGCCACCGTCACATTGGAGGAAGGTTTGATGCTGTGGTCTTTTCACCCTCTCTCGGCCTCAGTGGCTTTCTGTCTCTACCTTAAAAAAAAAAAAAACTATACTAGTAATGCTTCCTTGGATTAAGTAGTTGTACTAATACCTCCCAACTAAGTAAAATGTTTCATTCTGCGGAGTATTCAATACCAGGAAACAAATTAAGTGGAAGTAGTGTCAATAAGAATCATTGACCAAGTGTGTTATAAATGGTGATTGATTTGTTCGCTATTAATCATATAGTTTTAAATAGAAATGAGAGTACACTTTTCAAACTTTTTAAAAATTGCAAATCTAAAGAACCATTCGGAGCTTGATTGGAATGTAGTTGTCTATTTTGATTGTACTTTACTGAGTTGTGTTAATATACAATATTAAGATGAATGAGGAAGAATTAATCTGTAGATTCCTACTTACTTATTACCTAGTGTTCTTTTATTTATCTACCTATATTTATTTACTTATTTTACCTAAGCATTTCTCAGTTCTAGCTTATGGTGGTTCTGGGGGTTGAACCTTAGATCCCCAGGCATGACAGTCTTGCATAACCATTATGTCACTTCCTCTGCCTCATAGATTCCTATTTGTGTATGTGCAGATATGAATATTTTACCATATTAGACTAGTGAAGTGGGATATTAAATCCTTTTTAGTAACTGATTATTTTGAGATTTGGTGTTTGATTTACAAATAAAAATTCCTTTTCTTTCCAGTGAAATTAGTTATAGCAGCCCATGTTTAGCATATTAGAATCTTATGTCTTATATAAATTTGAGGGTTTGAATTTTTTTGTAAACACTCAGAACAGTTTTAAGCAAGCCTTTAAGTCATAATTAACTTTTTAAAAATCACTTTTCTCTCAATACAGATTGAATAAGATGACTTAAATTCAAATGAAGGTATATAAGAAACTTATAATGTGAAAGTTTCTTTTTTTAAAGAAATTTATTTTTTCATTATTTAATTTATTATTATTTTTTTGTCCTACTCGGTCATTTCTGGGGCTCAGTGCCAGCACTACAAATCCACAGAGGCCACCCCCCCCATTTTATTAGATAGGCTAGAGAGAAATTGAGAGGGGAGGAGAGATAGGGAGAGAGAGAATAAAAATAGATACCTGCAGACCTACTTCACTACTTGTGAAGCATCCCTTTTGCAGGTGGGGAGGGAGGACTCAGACCTCAGTCTTTGTATGCTTCAATGGATGTGCCTAGACCCTAGCCAGTCAGTTCCTTAGTTACTTATTTAACCGAAGGGAGATACAAAGTAATTGAGTGGTAGAAAGTTAGTTAAGAGTTCCTCCTTTAGTTCTGACCTAATTTTGTCTAATAGTTGCCTTTTAATATGTTTCATTGTTTTTTTGGTTTTTTTGTTTGTTTGTTTGTTTTTTCCATCATGGTTATTGTTAGGACTCAGTGTCTCCATGACTCTACCACTCTTTTCTTTGTCTAGCTAGTATATGAGAGAGAGAGAGAGGGAGAGAGTGGTGTTGCCATTTTTTTCTTCTGCACTCTGTATGGGGGTACTTACAAGAGGTCAGAGTATTGTTTCTGTGCATACACTTGAATGGTTTTGTATATTTATGTGTGCATATTATTTATGTCTTAATCTATGTATCTTAATGTTTTCTTAGGTTTTTATTTCTGTTACTGGGTCCAGCAGGCAAGGCATCCCAGTATCATGAAATTGGAAGATCAATAGCCACTCTAATGACAGATGAGGTAATACTATTTGAAGTGGGCACTGATTATGAACTATTATTCTCCTTTCTATCTTTGTGATGCTTAAAAAATTGTCCTTGCTGTCTGTACTATTTTATATCATAGTTCTTAATTGCTTGCCTTTGGTAAGAGGTTTCAGGACCTTTCTGCCAGTGTCATTGGGTTTTTTGGTGTGGAGAGAGGTGAACTGGAACAATTCGTATTTTCCATGCTCTTACCCAGTATTTCTTTCAGAGAGAGAGGATAGGATACCACAGTACAGAAGTTTCCTCCATTGTCAGCACCTTCTGTGAGGTGTGGGGCTTGAATCTAGAAGGACGGGTGCTTTACTGAGTGAGATGTCAGACTTACTGTGGATACTTTTGGTGTTTCTATCTCCACACTGGAAAATTCTTGAATATATTGTTAAAATTTTAGAAGTTGTTTTATCCTGGATTTTATGACATCAACTTTTTAGATTTTCCTTCAGACTGTCTTTCTTCTTTTTTTACCTTATAATTTCATCTTCCTATTAGAGGTCTTGTCTGTTACTAGGAACTATGTTGATCAGAACTGTAGTCTGTCTTTGGAAGAGGGATTTGTAATTGGTGCTTGCTAGACATCTTCACTAGGTGTTGCTCCTTGGATGTCTGAGACCCTGTGAAGTGGAGCCTGACCGTTTTCAGTCAGCCAGACAATTCTGTCGGTTGTTGGTATTCAGCCCCACCCCACCCTTTGCATGGCTCTGCTCTTCAGCTCATTCCTGTTCTACAGTTTTACCTCCTCAAAGAGACCTTCCTTGGCCACCCTGTTGTTACTACCAGTTTCTGCTTATTTTTTTCAGAGCCATTATTGCTTGCAAGTGTATTTCTGTAACTTACTGCATTCATTGCCTTTGCTCCCAACTTACGTAGTACAGAGACCTTTCTGTATCCATGCCTATTGCATAATAACATAGTGCTTATTATATTTTTAATCTAATAAGTATTTAAAACTTTGTAGAAACTTAATGATCTACAGTATTACTTTTTTTCTATAATGAATTATTACTATTTTCCATGTAAAATTTTGTCTTTTAAATTGTTTTGTCTTATTGGTCACTACTGGTTTTTTTTTTTGTAGTTTGTTGTTGTTACTGTTATCTCATCTGGTAGTACTAATTGTTTTTATTTCTAGATACTTACTACCCAGAGCAGGGAAAAAGAACTGCGTAGGATAAGAATTTAATTATTTCTATTGTGGACTTATGAGAGTATTTCTTTAATGTGTATTGATTTTTTTCTTTTCACTTAAGCTCTTTACTCTTTTTCTTTAGATTTTTCACGATGTAGCTTATAAAGCAAAAGACAGAAATGACCTCTTATCTGGAATTGACGAGTTTTTAGATCAAGTTACTGTTCTACCTCCAGGAGAGTGGGATCCTTCTATACGCATAGAGCCACCAAAAAGTGTTCCTTCTCAGGTAAGAATCGACACTATCTTTAATGAATTCTGTAATGAGTTTTTCCCTATATATACTTGAAAAAATACAAGACTCAGTGAAGAGAGGTTTTGCTCAAGAGAAGTTTTGACACCCTCCTCCCATCCCCTTTACAATATCTTCCCTGTTACCTCCTATGGTTTTTCATTTGTTAATCTTTTTCTTCAGGTAATTTTATTCAGTGCAAGGAAATATGAATATGCAGTTTGATTTCTTCTTGTTTCTTACTAAAGCCAACATACTGTATGTACTGTTCTGCATCTTGCCTTTTTCTTTAAGTAATATATCTTGGAGATCTGATTTTTCTCTTACTCTTGCTGTATCCCATTCATGGATATGCCGTAGTTTACCCTATTATTGGAGTCAGGTTGTTCTCAGTCTTTTGCTGTTACAAATAATTTGATAGTATTATAGTCTCTTATAATCCTTTGCAAATGTCTATCTAGGATAGATTTTTTTTTTTTTGCCAATATTAATACTGCTGGATAATTTGGGAATTTGTATTATGGATACTATCTGAAATCTTTTTAATTGGATTGATCTGTATTTCAGAATCTTACAGTTTATGGGAATTTCTATTTCCCTCTAGCCTAAAACAGTGTGGTCTCACACTTTTGGGTATTTGTCAGTCTCATAGGTACCTTTATCTTTCTGTATTAGGTGCTATAACCTGATGCTGTATTAATAGGTGAATATAATTTTCTTTTTTCATTGTATACAACTATCTTTTTTTAAGACATCTAAGTTATTCATTGATTCTTCGGAGTTTGTGATGGTTTCCTATATGAGCTATGCATCCAACTTTATCTTTTTACTTCCTTTTTGTTAACCACAGTACTCCTCAGTTCTGGCTGTGGTGGTGCTGGGGATTGAACCTGGGATGCTTTTGGTGCCTAACGCATGAATGGTTTTTTGTGTAACTATTATGCTATCTTGCCAGCCTAGAAGTTTATATCTAATATTTTATTTTGTATTTGTATTACTTTTTATAAATATACTGTACTCTAGATTTTTGTGCTGTTTCTATATTTTTGTTATTGTCATACTTGTTTTGGAAAAAACAAGTTTACATGTTTTCTTTTTACTGTGTTTCTAAATACTTTAAATAACTCGTTGAGTTTGGTTCCAAACATAGTTGCTTTCTTACATATCTTGTGTATTAGTGGCATATCTTATATTTATCGAGTACATGTTAATAAATTGCACTGTTCTTGCAGAGCATAATTAAAAAGTGTATAAACACATTTCATTGTATATTTGATATAATAACATGTAAAATCTAAAAATTGAAAATATTAATGAATGTTAGATTTTATTCTAAAGTGGCAGTGTATTTGCAGTGAAAATTTTCATCAGGAAACTTTTTTTCCTCTAAGAATATTGATTAGATATGTCAAGAGTATGGTCCTTATACTTGAGATGCCTTGTTAAAACTTTATTTAAAAATAATTATGATGACATGTTTTTGTGAAATGCAGGAAAAGAGAAAAATTCCCGTATTTCCCAATGGATCTGCCCCAAGCTCGGGTGAGATTCCTAAAGAGGCTGCTCATCACGCTGGGCCTGAGCTACAAAGGACTGGACGGTGGGTACAGAAACTGATACAGTGTGGCTAGTTCTTGGGGCTAAGGACTGATTCTCTAAAAAGGCACTAATACTGCTTTGATTTGCATATATTTAGAACCGAATATACTATTTCATATTTTCTAAACATAAATTGTACAGCTATATAATAAAGCAAAATGAATGTACATTTAAAATTATCTTATTAGAATGTACTTTATTTAGCAAACTTTGCCTTAAGTTGAAGATACTATCAACCATATATCAAGAATACAAATAAGTCAGTTAATTTACATTGCCTATGAAGAAGATCCTTGAAGATGTAGTCTTATATTTTGTGTTAGAATTATGGAAATTATGGGAATAAATGTACATTTAAAATTATCTTAATTAAAATGTACTTTATTTAGCAAACTTTGCTTTAAGTTGAAAATATTATCAACCATATATCAAGAATACAAATAAGTCAGTTAATTTACATTGCCTATGAAGAGTTATAACTGTCTGTGTGTATGTGTGTGTGTGTGTGTGTGTGCGCGCGCGCGCACATAGATTTAAAACACTCAGCTGAGTATTGTACCATGAGGTAATGCAAAATTAGAGCAGAAGTATGATTAAAACATGATAATAATCTCTGGAGCCCTAGATAGAAAAATTGTTTTAAAAAAGGGGGGGTTTAATTCTGTAATAAAAAATACAAATAATACCAGGTGCATGTACTGTCTTAAAATATTTTGTAGAATGAAAGAAAATGTATGTTAATTATACTGTGGAAAAACATGTGAACAGTGTTCATCTTAATTTTAATTGTTTATTTGAAAAAATAGGAAATATTACATACACATACCACTAGGACTATAAATAGTAGTCCTAAAGAATGCTATTCAGTATGTAAAATAAATGTAACTGGCCAATGAATATGAACTTTAGAGAAGCTTAAATTCATAGTTTATTGACTAATACATTATTAGTCTTATTATATACAGAATAATATAACACTTGGTTCCATGGGAAGGGTACTGGTCTAGTATCTCTTACTGCATCATAATTCACACTGAGGATTAGTCATAAAGAAGTTTATTTAGGTCCCACGGACCATGATTACCTGAGAATCTAGTTTTAGTTTTTAAATAATCAATTATTGATTTGATCATATAGTTACCAATGAAACCTTATTATTGTGAATTGATTTCCTTGCTATTAATTTATTTGTAGGATAATGTCTTTCACTTGTCATTATGTGCTTAGCATTTATTTCAGTATGAACTTAATAAAAAGACTGGTAAAGCTTGAAACATCCAAACTGTTTGGAAGTATAAGATAACTAGGGTGTGTTTACTGTTGTAAAGTTCTGAATGATCATGTAGTTTGAGTCACAACTCTTTTGAATTATTGATACCTATATTTATGGAATATCTACTACATACTAGACAGTGTTCTAGACATGAAAATAACAAGAAAAAATGTTTACCCTTCTCAGAGCTTATATTTCAGTGAATGCTTTCAAGTTAAATGCATCAAAAAAAAGTCTGTCATAATAAACATTGGAATGATAAGGTTCTTAATGTACAATTATAATAAAAAATTGCTAACTAAAGCCTTGCATATTAGCTTGACCACATGCAACTAAGTTAAATGCATTGAAGTAGTTTAGGTGTTTTCTGGATTGGAAATAGCTTTGTGATTAAAGCACTAATTTTAAAGGTTAATAAATTGTTATTTAGCACTGAGTGTGTAAGGACAGCATACTGTATTCAATTTGAGTATTTGCAGGCTTATGATTTATAATAGTCTTCCCGGCATTTCTGACACTTAACCTTTGTGATTTATAATATATATAATAAGAGAATTGCTTTACGCTTACATTGATGAATTTTTAGGTTTTATTCGTTTTTATTGTACATTTACTTACACATTTGTATCAAGTTTAACTACTCAAAATCATTTGCCTACAATCTTTTCAGTAAATAGTCCTTATAATAGAGATGTTTGTATTTCTCAGTGAGAGCTATAGTTTTTCTGTCATCAGTAGCTTTGAATGGATATATCTTCTATAATTTATACTATGACTTAAATAGGATATTAATTTTTGTTGGCAAAGCATTAGGCACCAGCAGTTTTATATAGCCCATAGTTTTAGTTTGAATTAGCTAGACTCCTCTAGTGTACAGTTTGACGAGTTTCATCTCACCTATTTAGGCTTTTTGGTGGTTTGATACTTGACATCAAAAGGAAAGCACCTTTTTTCTTGAGTGACTTCAAGGATGCATTAAGTCTACAGTGCCTGGCCTCGATTCTTTTCCTATACTGTGCCTGTATGTCTCCTGTAATCACTTTTGGAGGGCTGCTTGGAGAAGCTACAGAAGGCAGCATAGTGAGTACAAAGATTGATAGTGGCCAGGCTCTTAGCTCTTCAGAGGCAAGTGTCTGTGTGCATTTGTCTCACTATTTATACTTCTATTTGAAGAGTCTACCCACAGCATGATTATCCTGTCCCAAAGCAGACTTCCCCCAAAGGTAATTGCTATGGAAAACATGGGGAAGCCATTTGAACAGGAGAAGATGCACAGTTGAGGTAAAAAAAAAAAAAAAAAAAGGAAAAGAAGAAATGAAAACAAAAGTTTATCTTGGCTTGCTGGATGAATGGTTTTATAAACTGAGTAAAAGATTATATTGGCTCACAAGGAGGGTTAGGGAGGGTCTGTTGGGGAGACCAACTGAACTCCTCTGGGTGGGCTATGCATGGGTTAGGGGGAGTTGCCATTGGGGCTACTTCATATCCTTTTAAACATCATAGGATTAGTCAGAGCCATATGATGACTATACCTATAAACTATTACCAGAGAGTGAGGATGATTATGGGAACATTATAACAATTGGAAGTGGTATTCACTTTAATTTTGCTGTTACTAAATTTGTGTGAAAATAGTTGTGTTTTTTTTCTTTTTTTGGGGGGGGGAGTATGGGGGAACTATAACTGCAAAACTACATCCATCCGTTGATATAACTGAAATGAAAGTTTCTATATTTTTATTATATTCTTGTTATTAATGTATTAGGAACTGTTTGAGACATGGCAACGATTTCTAATAATTTATAAATTCTTGAAAGACCTCTATAAATTATACATTTAAATGACATTTATAATTCTTAAGTGTATTCTATTTAATTATGTTTACTTTTAAGGAAAAATTAATTTTTATAGATAAAGATTTAAGAAGTAGCCAAGCTAAGTGATTTTTATTTTTCACTTGTAATTTTCTATGACCTGAACATGAGATAAACTCGACAACTGTAATTTCCTCTAACTCAGCTTGTATTTTTTTAAAGCTTATTTTAACTTATGCTGTTATAATTCTTAAAGGTATATTTTTAGGAGGTTGTTTTATGTGCTGTCACCAGTTGTATATATAACTGCCATTCCCTTTGAAAATGTCATATCTATTACCCTCATGGACATGATGCCTTTTTATTCTGGTGCACTCATTCACTACCTATCAGTTTCATCCTACTGTTTAATACCATGTGCATGTAAACAGTGCTTTATGTGGTGGTGGAATATAGACAAGTGCAAGGTGAACATGGTGAACGTGTGTCTTTAGTCCTCAGTGATCCTGACCAAAGTGTGTGTGTGTGTGTGTGTGTGTGTGTGTGTGTGTGTGTTTGAGAGAGAGAGTCAAAAGACTTGCTGTGCCACCCATAAAATACAGAGTAAGAGCTAAAGGGATTGAAGTAGCAGAATAGAGAAATCAGATGTGTTATTGAGGAAAATAACATGGAAATTGTGTTTTTTCATACTTCAACTAGAAATGAAAACATTGGGAGGTACATTCAGAGTTCATAAAGTGCTAAGGAAGAAATAAGAGAATTCTCCATAAACAAATGAGGTTTAAAACAGAGTAGATGAAATAACTAAGAGGACTTATGGGTAGAGGAGAGAAAAAAAAATGGGGAGGAGGAAAACTGATCGGTTAACTAGATAAAGGTCTAAGAAGAAATCTAAAGATCAGGATAATATAATTTTGCAAAAAAAAAATTAAATAAAGGTTTTGAGAAGGAAGAAAAATTAGTGAGAATTGCTTGTGATCCTAAGGATCAGATGGATGAAATAAAAGATTCTGAAGGAGTAATAGAAGAGAGATTATAGTGAGGATGTGGCTTCCTTAGATAAAGATATTTCAGTTTGGGAATAAATGTAGAAATTTTTTAAAAATTAGGGAAGGATTGGTGTAGTAAACAAACTGATAATATGACAATAAGTGTAGAAAGAACGGTCTTCCTGTATCAATTTTTGCTTTTTCAAAATACAACATTAAGAGGAAAACCATAATTTCATACCTAACTGACCCCGCCAGCATTTCTTTGGCTACCAACTTTTTGCTTCTTGTCTTAAGTTTTTACTTTCTCTTTCTAAATAATATTCAGAAAAAATTTCCTTTGACTTGAGCACTTTGTCAGGTCATTCATAATTATACACGTTCTAATTGGCCCACGGTGTTTTATAGAAGCATAACATTGTCTCTTAGGACAAATTATTTGTAGGTAGGAATGCAAATTGTTTCATACAATAAACAGTATTTTGTTAACATGGACACGTTATCATTTTCCTTTAAGTCAAGTTTGCATTTGCCTTTGACCTTTTTAAGCAATATTATTATTGACTTAATAGTGATTTACAAGACTGAAATTATGGGAACACAGTTTAATGGTTTGGCCTACTTTCATACAAATACTTCAGTGTTACTTTTACTGTATATTATTTTATAATTTTGAATGATAGATTATTACTGCTGTACAGTATATATGCCAGACAGTGTGTTTGCTTGGTGTCCAGATGGTTAAATATGGGCATGACTTAACACCTGATAACGAACAATCAAATAGATACCAGTCTTTTCCCATGAGCCTGGTTTTTGGATTCCTTTTCTTTGCTGCTTTGCTGCTCCTTCTAAGAGGGCTGTTACTTGATTTTTTTTTTTTCCTCCCCTCTTCCTGTCCCTTACTGACGATGAGTTTTTCCATTCTTCATATTGTAGTCTAGTTGAACTGATGTTTATGGATAGTGATCTATTCTTTTCTCAGTCTCTTCGTTCTGTTCAGTGGCATAACTTTATCACTTGCCATCAAATAATAAATCAGTTGCATATAATGCTGATAGTGGTACAAGATGTAAATGCTGTCTTTGAATATTTCTCATAGTCTTTCTTTTTCTCATTTTATCTCTTCAGGCTTAAATATTTATGATTTTAATTTATGGTTGCTGTGGGTATAGAGATTTTTCATCTTTTAGGCATTTCAATTTTGATTTTTTTTTAAGTCATGTCATAATAGATTATTTTTATTATAATTTTGAAATTTTGCTCATTAGAAATTGATTTGAAAGCAGTGGGACGACATAGTAATTTCTTACTTGTCTTTTTGAAGTCATTTTTTGGTAGCATACTGTATCAAGTATTTAATAGTCTCTATTTTATAGAACACTTATATTTAATGTGTTTCACATTTTTCTGTTTCAGATCTTAATATATTTAAAATAACATATGCATCTTCATCTCATCACAGGTTTAAGAAATGAAATTGTCTATAGAGACTTTTTGCTCGCTTCATTTACTTCCCTTGCCTTGATTTCCACAGCACTGAGTTTTGAATTAAGGTTTATTTTAAAAGACCACTTTCAATACGCAGGAACAAAGCAGTTCTCCCCCATGTATTTAAAATTATTTGCTCTGTATTTTTATTTATGCTTGATTAGTATTTTTATTTTTCAGATGCCTTATGTAGTTTGTAGTAGACTCGCGATGCTTTTGATGTGTTACCTGTATTCATTTCTTTTCTCCTTAAACAGAGTGCAATAGAGTCTCTTTTTGGAGCATCATTAACTGGGATTGCCTACTCGTTGTTTGCTGGGCAACCTCTAACAATACTGGGGAGCACAGGTCCAGTTTTAGTGTTTGAAAAAATTTTATTTAAATTTTGCAGGTATGTATTAATTATACTTGCCACGTGTATTTACATATGCACAATTATATTTTGAATTACTCAGAAGTACATTATGTATTTAGCACATGAACATGAGGATCTAGTAAATGTATAAATATGTGTACATGCTATATATGTGCATATATTTTATATATATATATATATATACATATACAATTTACATATAATTGTTTTGTTATTATGTCCTTGACAGTATTCTCACCCTTCTATAGCTCTTACCCCAAGTAGCCTTAAATAAATAGTAAAATTTATTTAGAGAGTGCTGATTTATTTATCTGAGTACTGATAGGCATGTCACATAAGGGACAGTTAAATTCCTTTATGCTAAATTTAATACATTTTATCCCAGTAAGAGAGTCTGTGTAATAAAAAGTTTGTATTAGTTAAGAGATGAAATGCAGATGTCATATAAAGGAAGATTAAGTAGAAGTGGATCTCAAATATATATCAATTGATCTGTTTAACAGAAGGAGTCAGAGGAAAGTATTTTCCACTGGCAGAGTTGTTCAAAGGTACAGAAGTTTGTACAACCTACTGTAGATAGTAGGTTCAGAATTTGGCATAGCTAATGAGTATTTGCCTTTGTGAGGTAAATGTAGTCAAATATTTTGGCTTAAAGCAACTTCATGTTATCGAATATTTGATTACCGTCAAGGTGGTTTTGAGAATGAGAATTAAGCTAATAGAGTAAGCAAAGACCTGAAGTTACGTAGACTCTAGTAGTAATTTTCTTGGATTTAAATTTTAAACAGTGGCTACTTTGTTTATAGAGAGGGCGGTGGTGACAAGTCATTCAGGGGGAATATTACCACATTGCATGACAGTTTCTTGAGAATCACATCCAATTGTTCTGTAGACTGTTTATCATTTTCTCCTCATAACAGATTTCTAAAGTGAAGTCTTTGATTTTGAAATACTTATTTTCTGGTATTTTTCATTGTAAATTTATATAAGTAGTAAAACAACTCTTAAGTCAGTTACTAGGAAGCTATTCTTCAGTTGAAGAGGAAAGGAACATTATGCTTTCTTAGTCATCACTTTGTCATTGTGTAATTTATTGTTTTTAGAAATAAGTTTTTCTACTGTGCTTACTATAAAATTTTGAAGTATGATACACTTCCACATGTGTATGTTGATTGATTTCACTTTTTCTTTCTTTAAACAGTGATTATCACCTTTCATATCTGTCTTTAAGAACCAGTATTGGTCTGTGGACTTCTTTCTTGTGTATTGTTTTGGTTGCAACAGATGCAAGCAGTCTTGTGTGTTACATTACTCGGTTTACAGAAGAGGCTTTTGCAGCACTCATCTGCATCATATTCATCTATGAGGCTTTGGAGAAGCTCTTTCATTTAGGAGAAATATATGCATTTAATATGCACAATAATTTAGATAAACTGACCAGCTACTCGTAAGTGGTTTTGTTTTTCCCTAATTCTGAAGTTTAATTTTGTTGAGATGTATGAGTCTAAGACAAAAGTCTGTACCCACCCCTACCATCCCTCCCATGTGATGTTTACTATATCTTTGGTAGCCACCCAACTAGCCTTTTGGAGAATGACTTTGTTTTAAAAAAAAAAAAAATTTAAATTATAACACTCGGTAAACATAAATGTTCAAATTTCTTCATGTTCATATGCTACCGTAACTTACTCAGAGTGTGTTTTTGTGAGGTGAAAGTGATAATTACTACACTATGTTTACTTAAGCATGTCTGTTAATTGGCCAGTCCAAATTCAGTTTGTACATGCATAACATTTCCCAGTTTTCCATATAATAATACAACCCCTACTAGGTCCTCTGTCACCCTTCTTGGATCTGTATTCTCCCAGTCACCCACCCCAGAGTCTTTTACTTTGGTGCAATATGCCAATTCAAGTTCAGGTTCTATTTGTGTCTTCTTTTCTGATCTTGTTTTTCAACTTCTGCCTGAGAGTGAGATCATCCCATATTCATTCTTCTGTTTCTGACTTATTTCACTTAACATGAATTTTTCAAGGTGAAGTCACCATTTTTTATAGCTGAGTAGTATTTCATTGTATATATATACCACAACTTGCTCAGCCACTCATCTGTTGTTGGACACCTGGGTTGCTTCCAGGTTTTGGCTACTACAAATTGTGCTGCCAAGAACCTATGTATACACAGATCTTTTTGGATCCGTGTGTTGGGTTCCTTAGGCTATATCTCCAGGAGAGGAATTGCAGGATCATAGGGTAGGTCCATTTCTAGTCTTCTAAGAGTTCTCCAGACTGTTCTCCACAGAGGTTGGACCAATTGACATTCCCACCAACAGTGTAGGAGGGTTCCTTTGACCCCACAACCTCTCCAGCGTTTGCTGCTATTACCTTTTCTGATGTATGACATTCTCACAGGAGTGAAGTGGTGTATCTCATTGTTGTCTTTATTTGCATTTCTCTGACAATCAGAGACTTGGAGCATTTTTTCCTGTGTTTCTTGGCCTTTTGGATCTCTTCTGTGATGAATATTCTGTTCATGTTCTCCCCCCATTTTTGGATGGGGTTATTTGTTGTCTTGTTGAGATTTGCAAGTTCTTTATATATTCTGGTTATTAGCCATGGCAGTTATTTTAAAGTTCAGTTTAAGGGGCTTGGTTGAGTACACACTGTAGTGCGTCAAGTTCCCAGTTCAAGTGCTACAGGTGTGTCTCTCCCTCTCTATTTTCCCTTTTTCTCTCTGTCTCTATCCAAATTAAATAATAGTAATAAGTTAAGTTTGAAAATTTAGTAGCATATTTGTGATCAGAAAAACATAAAATACAAATATTTTAAAATCTAGAATACAATGTAATTTGGATAGTAATTATAAAATTACAAAAGGTTGATGAATAGGTTCAATAAAATGTCAAGTACTTTGTTAAAATCTAACCTCAAGGACAAGGTGGTAATCCTAGTAGAGCTAAGGTGTTAAGTGCAAGGACTCACGCCCTTAGTTCCCCCCTGTAGAAAGGAAGCTTTATTTCACAAGTGGTGAAACAGTGCTGCACATGACTCTCACTCCTCTGCTGCCTTCTTCCCCTTCAGTTTTTTTTTTTTATATACAAAGAGGGAGGGCAAGCTACCAGGAGTAGTAGACTTGTTGTGTAGGCATTAAACCCCAGCAGTAATCCTGGTTGAAAAATACATTAAATAAAATTAGACATCTAGGTAGGTGTTCCTGTAGTTTTTATCTACAGGATATCTTCTTTGTGTAAATGTTAACCTGCATTTGACCGAGTTACCCAGAGAAATATGGCTAGCAAGACCCAACAGTGATAAAACTGCCAACCCAAGCCCTAGATTTTTGCAGTTTTTCTTCCATGAAATTCCTGTAAGACATGTTGAAAATATTAGTGATACTGTAGGCAAATTATTTTCTGTTATCCTCATGGTTTTTTTTCTGTTTGCTAGTTTGACCTTTAGAATGCATTGCTTTTATGTCTCTTAAAAATGTTTCCTAAAAAAACAAAAAAATATATTTCCTTTGATTAATAGAGTAGGTAGCATGTAGAAGTCATTCAGCTAACATTTTGTAATGCTTGCAGCTAGTGTTTTAGGAGTATTGCATAATTCAAATCATAATTACCCACATCATAGTCACTTTTGTATTAAAAATTAAAGAAAGCTTCAGGGAGATTAAAACTTTTTGTGAAATCACATCAAACAGATAGTAAAGGAGCCTGGATTATCCAATATCTAGGCCTTTTTAGCTTCTCAAACAGCTCTTATTAACTTATAAACACTATGTAATTCTGGGGCCAGGTGGTGGTGCACACCTGGCTAAATGCACGCATTACAGTGCACTAGAATCAAGCCCCTGGTCCCACCTGCAGAGGGAAAGCTCACAAGTGGTGAAGCAGGGCTGCAGGTGTCTCTAATTCTTTCCCTCTCTATCTCCCTCTCCCTTCTCAATTTCTCTCTGTCTCTGTCCAATAAGTAAAAGAGTTAAAAAAGAAAGAAATTACGTTTTTTTTTCTTTTCTTCTTCTTTTCTTACTAGAGCACTGGTCAGTGTTGGCTTATCGTGATGCAGGGGATTGAACCTGGGACTTTGGAGACTCAGGCATGAGATAACAATTATGCTGTCTACCCCTACCCTATATGTTGTAATTTGTTCTGATAACTAAGAACACTTCATTTTTTTAAATAATCCTCCACACTTAAAGATTTATCTTTGTGTGTTTTTTAGCTTTTAAGAGACCCGTAAGGTAATTCTTAATATGAATGGCTCTTTTGTATGCTTATAATTTTATCCTAATAATAAACTATGTTTTATTTATTTGATTATGAATTAGTATCTTAACCAGTTACATTAAGTAAAACATTCACAACTGTATGTTATTTAATATGCCTACTCTTACATTTTACTTTTTCTGACCCGCTTTTATCTTCATGTATTGCAATGTGGAAAAAGTTTAAAGCTGGGATTGATTTAATGAAATGTAAACTTAAAACTTAGGATTCTTGAAATATTCTATTCTAATATTTCAGGTGCATATGTACTGAACCCTCTAACCCTAGCAATGTAACTCTAAAGATGTGGAGGAAAAATAATATAACTACAAATGATATTAACTGGAGCAATCTCACTGTTTCTGTAAGTATATTAGGAATAAGTGAATTTGAATTTGCAAATGTTTACCTAGTTCTTTAAGGTTTTTTTTTTGGTAGACCTACATTTTATTCTTGATGAATATAAATGTTCAAAATATAGTGTTGTTTTAACCAAATATGAATTACCACATTTTTTAATGTCTTTTTTAATATATATTTATTCATTCCCTTTTGTTGCCCTTGTTTTATTGTTGTAGTTATTGATATCGTTGTTGGGTAGGACAGTGAGAAATGGAGAAAGGAGGGGGGGAGAAAGAGAGACACCTGCAGACCGCCTGTGAAGTGACTCCCCTGCAGGTGGGGAGCTGGGGGCTTGAACCAGGATCCTTATGTCAGTCCTTGTGCTTTGTGCCATGTGCACTTAACCTGCTGCACTACTGCTCAACTCCTGAGTGACCACATTTTTACTTACCATGTACTAAGTATAGGTCAAAGAGAATGAAACTTGTAAAAGAGATAAAGATGGACTATATTTAACTTTTCCTTTCTTTCCGTTTTTATATCAGAGCACTTTTTGGCTCTGGCTTAGGGTGGTGCAGGGCATTGAACTTGGAATTTGGAGACTCAAGCATGAGAGTCTCTTTACATAACCATTAGGCTGTCTAGCTCCACCCTATATTTAACTTTTAATATAATTATTAAAATGTATAAAATATACATCAGGTTTCTGATTGCACTTGAATTGATGAATTCAGGAGAAGTGTTTACTTACTAGGATTGTGGTTGCACCCACCGTAGTTGGCAGTTACATCATCCCATATGCACTCGCCCTGCCTTCTGCTTATCACTTTATCTGTTCCATAAGTAGCTTATTTGGAAGATCAAGAGTGTTCTGCTAATGTCCCGAATGCCTTAACTGAATCTTGATTCACTTATAGGTACTATTCCAGTTTAAGCAATGGAAAAGGAAAAAAAAAAAAAAACTTATGATGACTATCTCTACACATTTTTTTATTCTGTTGAAAAATGTTACCCTTGCCAGGCCTTGGAATTTCTATTCTTTAAGATCTTATTTATGTGTTTATTTATTTTATTACCACCAGGATTATTGCTGGGGCTCAGTGCCAGCACTATGAGTCCACCAGTCCTGGAGGCCATTTTTTGTGCCCCCCTTCCTATTTTGTTTTGATAGGACAAAGAGACATGGAGAGGAGAGGGGGAGAGAGATACTTGCAGACATGCTTCACAGGTGAAGCTCCCCCCCCCACCCCCAGGTGAGGAGCAGGGGCTTTTTGCTTCGCAGTGTGTGCACTTAATCAAGTACTCCATAGCCTGGTCCCCTTATTTTAAATAAATAAATAAGTTTTTTTTTTTTTTTTAATAAATAAGGAAAAGAGACAGACCCAAACCAGAGCACTGCTCAGCTGTCTTGTGGTGGTGCAAGGGGCTGAACGTGAACATCTTTCGTATAACTTCTGCTGTCTCTCCAGTCCTAGAATATCTATTTTGAATACAATCTATGTTGAGAATTAGGAATAAAGATATAAAGTGATGGATTATAATCAAGACTTCCTGAAACTTCTCTGTTGATTTTCATATCATGAAAGTAGAGGTGAAAGATTATACTTAGCCCCTAACTACATATTTTGAACATTATCACTTGAAATTTTATGTCATTGTAAGCTGCCTAATATGGAAGCCATAACTACTTATATACAGTAGTACCATGCTTTAATGCCATGATCTTAGAAAAGCCAGGCACAGGGAGTCGGGCGGTGGCGCAGTGGGTTAAGCACACGTGGCCAAAGCGCAGGGACCTGCGTAAGCATCCCGGTTCGAGCCCCCGGCTCCCCACCTGCAGGGGAGTCGCTTCACGGGCGGTGAAGCAGGTCTGCAGGTGTCTATCTTTCTCTCCCCTCTCTCTCTGTCTTCCCCTCCTCTCTCCATTTCTCTCTGTCCTATCCAACAACAAAGCAACGTCAACAATGGCAATAATAACCGCAACGAGGCTGCAACAACTAGGGCAACAAAAGGGGGAAAAGTGGCCTCCAGGAGCGGTGGATTCATGGTGCAGGCACTGAGCCCAGCAATAACCCTGGAGGAAAAAAAAAAAAGAAAAAGAAAAAAAGCCAGGCACAATTAATATTCATTTTAGTTTAGCACTATGATCAGTGTGCATGCACTTGTGCGTGCACTTGTGAATATTAAATATTCAGCATCATGAAAAGATAGAAATCTAATTTTGTATAAGTTGCTTTAAGTAAATAAAGATGTTAATGAAGGTTAGTAAGGGTGTGAACCACTAACAATTCAGGTAAATTATTTAGGAATCAATACAGTCTCTTTTCATCCTACATTTTGTTCTTTGTTTTACTTAACACCCCCCCCCCCCCCCCCCCAGGAATGTAAAGCCTTTCACGGTACATTCGTAGGCTCAGCTTGCGGCTCTCACGGACCTTATATTCCAGATGTGCTCTTCTGGTGTGTCATCTTATTTTTCACGACATTCTTTCTGTCTTCATTTCTCAAGCAATTTAAGACAAAGCGCTATTTTCCTACCAAGGTAATTGAATTGTATTTTTGGTGTTTCAGTAATATAATGTTTTTTGTTTGTTTGCTTGTTTTGTTTTTGGAAAGGGGGGTATTTCTGTGTGAGGCTGATCCTCATGTCAAATAGTTACAAAGAAATTATTCATAGTGTTAAGATATATATTGCATATCTAAGCTAATAGAAGAAAGGTATCTGTGCCATAAGAGGTAGTAGGTTAATTGTGAAAGAATTGTACATTTTGGTAAACTATACCTTTTGTTTTATATATTGTTACTAATTCCAAACCTTGATTCACACTTTTTGGGTAAATCTTATTATTCATTTATTAGTGAGAGAGACGAGAGAGAGAGAAAGAACTAGTCCAGACATCATCTGGAACGTGCTGCTGAGTATTGATCTCGAAACGTCATGCTTGAGAGTTCAATACTTAAATCCACTGTGTCCAGACCCTCTTTTTCTTTCTTTTTTTTTTTTTTTCCATTCACACTTTCTAGTGGTATATTTTAACAACTGTGAAAGAAAGGTGTTCTGTACAGAGGAAACTTAATGTTTCTGTGTTTATATTAACTCAGTCCCTTTCATATATAGGTTCGATCGACAATCAGTGATTTTGCTGTATTTCTGACAATAGTAATAATGGTTGCAATTGACTACCTTGTAGGAGTTCCATCTCCTAAACTTCATGTTCCTGAAAAATTTCAGGTAAGAAGAAAAACATTTGATTGTGAGTTGAGAATAGATTGTTTCACCTCTCATTGGCATAAAAAACTGGTACTACTTTTAAAACTAGCAGTCCCTAAAAGTGAATGGATGGAAAATTAGTCCACCAAAATTATTTAGAAGGTCTGTTTATATTTTATCAAAAAGAACACTTAAAGTTTCATAATTTTATTGTATGGATAACTGTTAAGTCATTGAATATATGTGATCAAGTATTAAACAACAGCCATTGTATATACATACTTAGTTTTTTTAAAAGAAGTTTTTTTTTTTTTTTTAACGACTAAGATTATACAGTATTAAAAACAAAAAAAGCCTAGAGACCTTTGTTGCAAAGCCTCAATAGGCTTAGGGCTATAATTCACTGTTAGAACTTGCATGCCCCAGGTTTAAAATATGCCAGAGTTGCACAGTAGTCTGTTTTCTGTCTCTCACTCTCCCTCTAACTCATATTTATGTTTTCTCTCCTGAAAATATGTTTAAAATATGTGATGAAACAATATATTTTGAGATACTGAAGCTATTAGTCCATTAAGAGATAACCATAGGAAAATTGTCTTTTAACCAGCTCTTAACAAAGAGGTACAACTGAATTAATTAATATTGGTTCAACCTATTGATATAATTCCCTTTATACTTGACCCTATTTTCATATTCTGATTCCTAAATATACCTTTTGCTATTCCTGTACTGATCTGACTTTCAAGTCATACGCTTTTTTAAAAAGATGTATGAGATGTACTTGGGGAACAGTAAAGAACATTTAAGATTTTATGCACTGTGTAGGTAATAAAAGAACATTTAAGATTATATGCACTGTGTAGGTAAATATTTTTATGATATCCAGAACTCATGTTTAATATAAGCACAGGAAAAGAATATATGAATGAGTGTGCCCCTCCTTAACAAATGATATTGTGGGGGGAAAAAAAGGATTAAAATGAAGTCTGGGTAATAAATACACATGCTAGGTTTCTTTGATTTTTAGATCTGTTTGTTACTTATTCATGTTCAGTTATTTTGAGAGGGACAGAGAGAAATGGAAAAGGATTTAGGAGAGACATCCATCTGTTGTAGCACTGCTTCACTAATGTGAAGCTTCTCTATAGGTGGTGACTAGGGATTTGAACCTGGGTCCTTGCATAAGATAATTATATGCTCTCTGCCAGGTGCACCATCACCTGGCCCCTATCTAATTATTTTAATTTAGTGATTTACAAGTCTATATGATAATATGGGTATAGTTCTAGACCATTCCCACCACCAAACTTCTGTCCCCCCTCATCTTCCTACCTCCCTCATCCTTGGATAATCCCCATAGTTCTCTCAAGGTCTTAGAGATGAATTTTCTGGGGGGACGGGGGCAAGTTTCACACGTTAGATTTCAGTCTGTCCATTATTGTCTTACTATATTAAACTCTTTTAGGACTTACAAAAAATTTTTTTAATATAAGACAAATTTTATGTAGTGGTATTGTTTCATCCATAGATTTCATATCTCATTTCTGCTGGTTCAAGCACTTGGGATAAATTGGCCTCCATTCTACTCTCTCCAAGTTATTTCATCTTTTATCCTGAAGGAAGCATATTTCAGATTTACTCAATTGCTTGAACTCAGAGATCCAAAAGGATTAGGGTAGCAGCAAGATCCCTGAAGGTCAAGACTCAGACTTTGCTTTGACCTTCTATTATTGGTTAAAGTAAAATTGAATCACCCCAGGTTCCAGGAGGAAGAAGGATGTCACCTCTACTTATTAACAGTCACATGGACCGGAGACTTGTGTCTAGATATGGGAAGATTTCCCATGCTTCTCTTTTCAAATAATTTACTATATATCACAAATTTTAATTATTTATTTTTTGCTTTCATTTATTTTTTTTAACATTATTTATTAGATAGAGACAGCCATAAATCAAGAGGGAGGGAGAGAGAAAGAGAGACATCTGCAACACTGCAAAGCTTTCCTCCTGCAGGTAGGGACGGAGGGCTCAAACCTGGGTCCTTATGCATGGTAATATGTATGCTCAACCAGGTGCTCCAATACTGTCCCCTATTTTTGCTTTCTTAATTTTTTTTCTTTTGAGGGGTAAACAGATAGGATCTGTTGTGAAGATTTGATGCAATGGGGAAGAAATTTTTTTTAAAACTTTATTTATTTTAACAGCCCACGAATCCAAATAGACGCTGGATCATAAGCCCCCTGGGAGAAAATCCTTGGTGGACCTTATTAATTGCTGCTATTCCAGCTCTGCTTTGTACCATTCTAATCTTTATGGATCAACAAATCACAGCTGTAATCATAAACAGAAAAGAGCACAAGTTGAAGGTAATTTAAAAACAATTTGTCTCAAGCATTGTAATTTACTCAGTAACTTGATATATTCGCATAATGGTTCTAGCTTTTCAAGATGGAAGATGAAAAATAATTTATCTGTAATTAGTATAGAATTTTAACCTAAAAGAACCACTTAGATTTAACAATACTTGTTTTATTTCACTTTTCAGAAAGGAGCAGGTTATCACCTTGATCTGCTCATGGTTGGTATCATGTTGGGAGTTTGCTCTATTATGGGACTACCATGGTTTGTGGCTGCCACAGTCCTGTCAATAAGTCATGTCAACAGCTTGAAAGTTGAATCTGAATGCTCTGCTCCAGGGGAACAACCAAAGTTTTTGGGAATTCGTGAACAGAGGGTTACAGGGCTTATGATTTTCATTCTGATGGGCCTGTCTGTATTTATGACTTCAGTACTAAAGGTAAAAAATTTTTGTTGTATTTTAAAATCTTTATGGCTTAAATGTTGTATTATTAAAATTTATTTGAAAATAAGGCATGAAAGTATCTAAAATTAGTTTCATAGAATCTACATAAAAGTAAATTTCATTTTTAGAATTCACATTAAAAGAACTGATTTTTAATAGCTGTTCTTTAGTACAGCAGGCATTTGGATGTAAGATTTATTCATTTAAAAATTAATGTGCATGAATACTGCTGAAGACCAGAATTTTAGAAGATGTTATTTATGGCTTAGTTATTATCAAAAATAGCTTATGCCCAGAATATTTTATAAATATAATAGAGGAAGAAGTATTGATAACTATATGACACTTAGCAATCTGACCAAAATGTAAAAATATATTTCTCTTGAGGCCAGGAGATAGCTTACCTGAATACACAAATGCATATGTGTGTGTGTGTATAGCAATTTAATGCATTTTCCTGATACGTTAAATGAAACAAAAGTAATACAACTCAGCAGGAAAACAAACAAAAGCTCCTAATGTTATAAATTAAGTATATCATAAATTATGCTTTGGGCTTACAAAATAGCTCACTTGGATAGTGAGCCAGATTCAAGAGCCCAGATTCAAGCCTAGCCCCCATCGCATTGAAGGAAATTTCAGTACTGCAGTCTCTCTCTCTGTCCCTATCTCCGCCTTTCTACCTTTTAATCTAATAGAAGAAAACAAACATTTTAATCTAATAGAAGAAAACAAACACATTATTCCTTATGTTAAACTTTTAGTCATATCTAATTTTATTTGTTTGCATCGTACTGAATCGAGTGATTAAAAAAAAAACAGTGACCACAGAAAACAGTTAATTATCTCTTCTGAATACATCTTTTTTTGTTTCAATTTCTTTCTGTCCTTCCTTCCCTCCCTCCCTCCCTGCCTCCCTTCCATCCTTCCTATCTTCTTTGCATCCTTCCTTCCCTCCCTCCTTCCTTCTTGTACTTCCTTTCAAGCATGGGAGAAACAAAAAATATTATACCTTAATGATCGCTTCTATGAATTTGGCTACCCAGTTGGTAAAGAAGGTAAATGGGCACGTAACTGGTGAGAGTATTGATAGAGATGCTTGGAACAAGAGGACAAATGTTGAGTGCATTCTTAGAGGAATGCTCTCCCCTACTGATAAAGATCACCTCTTACATTTTTTTCTTGTATATTGACTGTATCAGAAAAAATTCAAGTGGGATATCAAAAAAGTTCTAACATAGTTAGTTTTCCTATTTTCCCTTCAGCTTCCACAAACAATTCTCTGTAGATGAAATTTTACGTTATTTTGCTGATTGCCACCACTGTAATTTTAAATATTTTTACTTTATTTTTGCTACATTATTTTCTTATAACTTTATTTTCCACTACATTAGCTTCAGGCTGAATAAATCTCTTTACCTAAGCTTAATTAAGGCAGTGGTTCTCAAAATCTAGTATAAGGGTCTCTGGTAATCTCTGATACCCTGTCATCTGTCTGTTTTGTCCTTCTCTTTTTAATTATATATTGGTGAGGCTAAATTTTCTTTTATTAGCCTCAGCAAAAATAATAGCAACAGATTGAGTGAAGATTAGAAAATGAAAATTCAGTTGTCTTCTAGTAAAGAACTGAATAGAAACACAAAGAATTCCGAGTCCTTTCACTTAATTTTTTTAATTAGTTCTTCATAAAAATATATTAAGTGGATTTAATATACAATGAATGAAAAATAATACATTTTCCTAGTATTGTGAATCTGTTATAGTCAGAATCATATTAGTTAGAATATATGAATATTGTCTTCATCATTAAGAGTATTTGGTTGTTGGAACAGTCATAGTGTATTTTCTCTGTTTTTCAATGCAAAAATGCATTATGACTTTTTCAACAGAGTGTCCTCAGTAATTGGTAGGAGTAAAAGGGGTCCTGACATCTTATCTAGATGGCCTTTTGTAAATTTAATTTTTATGAGACTAAAGCTAGACTATTGCTTCAGTATATGCAGCACTGGGATTGACTATGGAGCTTCAGGCATGCTGGTCATGCCCACTGCAGACTGTATCTGAAAAGCTACAGTTCCCGTTCTCTGTCACCGGCTTTTTTGTTAGCTCTTTTAAGTTTTATTATTCTAAAGATCATAAATATTTACATTATATACTATAATTTAAACATCAGATACTTTTAAGATTATAGATAATCTCTTGGGAACACAAAAAGAGTATCTTATGATATAAATATTAACTGAAATTTTTAGTGTGACCAGCGTACCTGGAATTGAAAGCAGTGATAGGCATATATGATGGCTAATGCTTTTGAGTAGTTGATACATACCACGTTTCTGAGTAGCTTATGTATCTGATGACCTTTTATCTTCATGACAATCTGATATAGAAACTAAAACACAGAGAAGCTAAGGCTGAGTTTTATTTTAAAAAACTTATTAAAGCAAGTAATTTGACTATATTGTTTATTCTTTCAGTCACTAAACACTCCCTTTTCAGAAAGGATGAACAGTTTTACAAGGAGGTTGTTGTTTAATCATATTTTATAGAAAAATTAGGTCATATTGCTGAAATACCTCTTAACTATCTTCATAGATACTACCTTTGTGTATTGCTGTGAACTTTTCATAGCAAGAATTCTAATTGTCATTTTACTTACAGTTTATTCCTATGCCTGTTCTGTATGGTGTTTTTCTTTACATGGGAGTTTCCTCATTAAAAGGAATTCAGGTGAGTCTTAAGTATTTCATATACAAAAACTTTTAATTTCTTAATTTTGCATTTTTTTTCCATTTATGTAGGGAGCATTTCTCCTCCAAATAAAAATGAAGCAAAGATTGTTTTTATCCTCAATTCTGATACTTTGAAGTCTAATGTGACTTTGAGTCTACGTTTTCTGAGAGATTATTGATTATACATTTTTCTCCCAAGAAATGAACTCATGAGCTGATCTGTACCTACGATTATTTTCTTAATATTTTATTCTAATGAGAGTGAGAGACAGAAATAGTCACCAGAGCACTGCTCATCTCTGACTTGCAGTGATGTTTCTATTTAGGCTTAGCCTTGAAAGTCTTTTTTTTTTTTTTTTTTTTTTTTCCTTTTTCCTTTTTTCTTTTTTAGCCAGAGCACTGTTCAGCTCTGGCTTATGGTGGTGCGGGGGACTGAACCTGGGACTTTGGAGCATCAGGCATGAGAGTCTCTTTGCATAATCATTATGCTATCTACCCTTTGCCCAGCTTAAAAGTCTTTTGTATAATCATTATGCTATGTCATTAGCCTCTGTAATTATTTTTAATCCAATAAAAGTGAAGAAAAATCTCTGGAGAATCAAAGAATTAGAATCAGAAAAAAGTGTAGAACCGGTGTAGATATGTAGAACTAGTGTTAGTGCCTGAAAAGAAAGACAGTTTTCCATAAAATGAGAATATTTGCTACTAGTTGGTCAAGTAGTCACAGTTAACAATTCCTACTACATATATTATTTTCTGTGATCCTCAAGGCCACACTGAGAAACAGAAAGAAGTGCTAATTTTGTAAATCAAGAAACAAATGGAGGCTGTTACTGAAAATTCATAATTTAGTGAGCAATGGAGTCAAAGGTAGAATCAAGTGATTTCACTATTCTATTCTGTCACATTTGTAATCCTCTTACAAAACAACCTGGTAGGTTCAATTCAATTTATATGACTTCAGTCTTAGTCATATAACCTTGGGCCTTACATGCAAATTCCTACACTACTGCTGTATCATCTCCTGGTCTGTTTTTTCATTTTTACAATTCTTATTTAGTGTTTAAATTCTTGGGATATAGAATATTGTTCTGTACTTTAAAATTTTTAAATTATATTTATTTATATTTATAAAGTATTTATTTAGCTAATAAAATAGTACTACATGACTACTTCCAGTCAAAGCCCCATTAGCAAGTAATGAATTTTCTCAGAGGCAAATCTTTATTTTCTCAGCACAGTCCAAGATATGCTTACCACTGCTCAAGAAATTATCTTATTGGGAGTTGGACGGTGGCACAGAAGGTTAAGCGCACATGGCGTAAAGATCCCAGTTCAAGCCTCTGGCTCTCCACCTGCAGGGAGTTTGCTTCACAAGTGGTGAAGCAGGTCTGCAGGTGTCTGTCTTTCTCTCCCTCTCTGTCTTTCCCTCCTCTCTCCATTTCTCTCTGTTCTATCCAGCAACAGCGACAGCAACAACAACAATAATAACAACAACAATGACGATAAACAAGGGCAACAAAAAGGGGAGAAAATTTAAAAAAAGAAATGATCTTATTAGCTTTATTATTATTATTATTTTTAAAGCAATTTAAGACTTATTACTAAAGTATAATTGAGAACACTAGCACTCAAAAGAACCAAGAAGTTTGCTAATAGTTTCCTCTTCAGTGAGTTAGATTGTTAATTATTAACTTGGAATTGGTTGATATTAGACTTGGAGATAACCTTTGAAGTCATTCAAATCGCTAGTCTTTTGTATATATTTAAAATTAGTTTAAGATTACATAATGTGACAATTTGATTATAGAAGATACACTTATCTAAATATAAATATTAATTTATTTATAAGAGAGGGAGAGAGAGAATAAGAAGTAGCTCACTCTGGCACATGTATGGCACATGTAGTATTGAGGATCAAGCACTTTTTTTGAGTAGCCAACATAATCAACTGTGCCATTTACTGAGTTGCTTACCTAGGAATTTTAATCTGCCCCCAAATAAAAACTTGAACTTTTTTATTAAAGTCATTGTGTTAGTTAAAATAGTTACCTAGATTAAAGATTCTATGTTGAAACACTATCAGAACATATCAAGAAAGTCAGTTTAAATCATAAAACATTAAGTTGAATATAATTTTTTTCCTAAGTAATAGAAATGGTATTTTTACTTTTAACTTTGTCTTGTCTTGTTTTCTATTTAACACATAGTTTTTTGATCGTATAAAATTATTTGGAATGCCTGGTAAGCATCAGCCTGATCTGATATACCTTCGATACGTACCTCTCTGGAAAGTCCATATCTTCACTGTCATTCAGCTTACTTGCCTGATCCTTCTTTGGGTGATAAAGGCTTCAGCTGCTGCAGTAGTTTTTCCCATGATGGTAAGTTTTTCAGATTTCTGTTATTAGTTAGTATGAGCTTTGACTATGAGTGATTACCATTATTAGTAATTATTACAGGTTTTGAGGAGAAGAATAGCTCTTATTAAGCATTAGGTATTTAGAAACATGGACTAGCAGAAATACAGAATGGCTCTAGTTGTAGACAAATGCAAAGTAGTCATTTCTAGGTACTATACTGAGCATTTTAAAATTAGACTTTACTTGTCACTTTCTCTTTGGAGATTTATTTTCATGACGGGGGTGGGTGAGAGATGTAAAAACATTGCTCAGCTTTGACATATGGTGGTACTGGGTTTAAACCTTGGGCCTTACATGCAAATTCCTGCACTATGGCTGTATCATCTTCTGGCCCGTTTTTCGTTTTTATAATTCTTGTTTATTGTTCAAATCCTTGGGATACAGAATATTGTTGTGTACTTTTTAACTTTTTATTATATTTATTTATTTATTTATTGAATAAAAACAGAAGTCAAGAGGGAAGGGAGTGATAGGGAGTGAGAAGATAGGCACCTGCAGCACTGCTTCACCACTTGCAAAGCTTTTCCCTTTCAGGTGGGGATGGGGGACTTGAACCTGGGTCCTTGAGCACTGCAACATGTGCACTCAACCAGGTACACCACCAGCCCCTTGTTTTGTACTTTTAAATAGCTTCAGAGCTAAGGATGTTTATAGTAAAGCAACTAGAGCAGCATAATGGTTGAACAGGATATTTCAATACTTTTTTTTTTTTTTTTTTGGTAGAAGGTAAAAAGTAAAAAATATGGTAGATGACATTAAAAAATGTGATTCATCAAATCATCAAGGAATAATGCACTTTGAAAATCAAAAATAACTGTCATTATTATGTGTATGGCCACAAAGAATACTTTTAATTCATAAAGCTGTGATATTAATTCCAGAAATATTAGACTAGGACTGTTTATAGCAAAGCACCACCAACTCATTGATTTAAAGAAAGTTAAATGTTGATTCTAAATGTTGGAAATCAAGCCATGGCAGGGTAGTCTGTGTTCTTGCTGAATTCTGTTTGAGAATGCTTTCTTGCCTCTTCTAAACTTTCGAGAGTTTACTGACAGTCTTTTGCTTGAAGTTGCATAATTCTAATCTGTTTCTGTGTCATCATGTGGTATTCTCCTAGTGTGCCATCCTGCCTTCATATAAATATTTTATAAGGAAACTGTGTTTTTATTAGGAGCCCATCCTACCTAAGGATGACCTCATCCTATGTTGAATTATGTCAAAAACAACCTTTGTTTCCCAATAAAGTTCTACTCTGATGTGCTGGGATCTAGGATTTGTCTTCCTTTTGTGGAAGATACAATGTAACACATAATATTGAAAGACTTAAAAGACCTGAACAAATAGGAAGCTGTGACATATTTTTTGTTCTGCAACCTTAGTACTATAAAAATGTCACTTCCTACTATGATTTTTAAAAATTTATCTATTTATTTATTGGGTAGAGACAGCCAGAAATCAAGAGGGAAGGAGATGAAAGATAGGGAGAGAGACAGAGAGACACCCACAACACTGCCTCACCACTCATGAAGCTTTACCTCTGCAGGTCAGGACTGGGTGTTTGAACCTGGGTCCTTGTGCATTGTAACATGTTTAATCAATCAGGTGCACCACCACCTGGCCCCTCCTACTATGAATTTTATTGACAGTTTGTTTTCATGTGATGTAGGGGTGTTGGAATGGGAGTGGTATTACTTTGAGCTAAATATTTTAAAGCATAGAGAATGCCAGTCATAAATGTAGATTGTCAAGATACTTGTTATCTTGTTTTACATAGGTATGCAAATTTGCAAAGACTTCAAATTGGCACACCTGCTAATTTTCTGTATGTAAAATATATATTGAAGGAAAGTACAAATATAAGTCTTAGAGAATAATAATAAAAAAGACATACTGTTCTATACTGCTTTAATAACTAATTTTTTGGTTAGCATTTATCTTGTTTATAGTATTATACACTTTTTAGGAGTATAGTTATACACACACACACACACACACACACACACACACACACACACACACTCACTCTCATCACTGCTACCATATTAGAACTAAACCAGCATTCTAGTGCCAGTATGCCAAAAGAGTTCTCCACCTGTCCTCCAAGCTCCTCTCCCTTTTTCACTGATAGCCACAATAAGTATTTTCAAATTGCTGTCGATTTAATATGTACAACACACTATGGATCTGGCACAGAAATGGACAAATAGATTGAAAAATAATCTGATTAATTCAAGCATTGATCAGAATGCAGTGTACCATAAATAGATTTTTTTTCTAAATTGAAGACAGTAACTGAGCACATTTTTTATATCATGTTTGAATACTTGACTGACTGTGTGCTTGGATCTAAATAAAGTTACTTGATGGTGTGTTTTGAAATTATGAGTAATTTAGATTTTAAATGTTCAAGCAAATCAGAAATGTTTTTTTGAATTTGTTTTTTATTTTATTTATTCCCTTTTATTCCCCCTTTTTTTATTGTTGTAGTTATTATTGTTGTTGTTGTTGGATAGGACAGAGAGAAATGGAGAGAGGGAGGGGAAGACAGAGAGGAGGAGAGAAAGATAGACACCTGCAGACCTGCTTCACCGCTTGTGAAGCGACTCCCCTGCAGGTGGGGAGCCGGGGTTCGAACCGGGATCCTTATGCCAATCCTTGTGCTTTGCGCCACCTGCGCTTAGCCCGCTGCACTACAGCCCGACTCCCAGAAATATTTTTTTTAAATACATTTTTTAAATTTAATTTGAATAGAGACAGAAATTGAGAGGAAGTGGGTAGAGATACATTAGTAGCACTGTTTCCCCACTTAACACAGTGTAATGTGTACATTTGGCTAGTGTGCCACTACCTAGCCTTTCATAGAAAACTTATTCATAAGAATTTATTTTTTTAAATTTCTTTATTGTGGGGTTATTGATTTACAGTTGACAGTAAAATACAATAATTTGTACATGCATAAGTCAATTTTTGTAATATACTGGTTGAGGGTAACTTTTGAAAGAAGATAATCCCAGAACACTACATGATAGCTAATATGTACAAAGAATATTATAGGGAGTCGGGCTGTAGCGCAGCGGGTTAAGCGCAGGTGGCGCAAAGCACAAGGACCGGCATAAGGATCCCGGTTCGAACCCCGGCTCCCCACCTGCAGGGGAGTCGCTTCACAGGCGGTGAAGCAGGTCTGCAGGTGTCTATTATGAACAGTCTAATTAAATAGTGAACTGGGAGAAAATATAGGGTTTCAATCTAAACCACACTCAATTCTTGAATTCATGAATAAAAGATCAAAAGATTAGAAAAAAAAGGAGGAAGTCAAAGTGGCTAACGCACAGTTGAAACATTTTCAGCCTCAGTAGCTGAAAACAATTGAATAGTGTCTTTTCACCAGTGTGCTTGAAAAATCAAAACTGAGAATGTTGGGAAATGAGTTTTCTATCTCTTCCCTTAATACATTTTTAAGACTTATGTAAAGTTATAAAATCAGTAGTCTTGGAGCCAGGAGACGGCTCATACAGTAGAGCGTGTACTTTACTATGGAGGGACCTCTCGTTAAAACCCCAGTACCACAGAGAGTCATCTTGGCACCAGAGGAAGCTCTGTGGTTGCTGATGAAGTGTTCTTTCTCTACCTTTCTAAATAAAAAGCAGTTGGCAACAGTTGTATTGTGCATTTGCAAGGCCCAATATAGTTCTTATAATTTTGTTCATTGTGAGTATTCTCATAAGGCTGTTTGGTTTATAGTTTTGTACCTAGTGTGAGACTTAATTAGGAAAGGGATAAAGATAACATTTTTTTATATCTTTGAGTTAGAAGTTTAGAAAAAGATAGAGATGGATCAATTTTTTAAAATAATATAGTTTGTATGTTTTTAGATATTAATAATCTCTTCACTTTGTCAAGGTTCTTGCATTAGTGTTTGTCCGGAAACTCATGGATTTATGTTTCACAAAGAGAGAACTTAGTTGGCTCGATGACCTCATGCCAGAAAGTAAGAAAAAGAAAGAAGATGACAAGAAAAAAGAAAAAGAGGTGAAAAGATATTATTCTTCAATATTTAGAATTTTTAAATTTTCTCCAAAGCCTTATTATATATGCAGGCATTAGAGGTTCTTAATACTTTCTTAAGTATGATATAATTTGTCAGTTAAAAAAAGGTAAATTTGTCAGTTTGGTAATATCAGAATATGGTTCAGTTATATCTAATTAAAAAAAAAAAAGTAAAAATGGTTCTAGCACAAAAGTCATGAAGTAAACCATCTAGTGTGATTATTCCACAGAGTGACCAGAGAGTTTTGTGTTGCTTTTCTTCAACCCTCAGCATAATCATTTTCATTCTCAGGCTCACCTTGTGGCTCTAAATGGTCACTATACTTGAGCTATCTTACTAGCATAAAAGAAAGCAGGAAGCAGAGGAGGTTGATAAGGAGAAAGTGTTGGAACAAGACAAAAACAAACTTTACCGTGCTCCCAGTTTTAGGGAATTTCTCCAGAAATGCCATTCAGTGAGTTTTTCTTATGCCACATGAGCACAGTGGATTACAAAGGATGTTTGGAAATTTTGTTTCATTAAAGAAGGAATTTGAAATGGGGACATTGCCACCTCCAAATAGTGGGATATCTAAAATTAATGGGGAGTATGAATTCCTTCCCAGAGTGTCTCTCCGAGTCTTCTGTGTTGCCCTGTGTGCCATACTCCACCCAGGCCCCTTCCCATTGTCTTTGTAATGAGATCTGGCCCATGTTTTCTGTATAACTTGTTCTCAATCTGGAGTGACTGTTTTCCTCAAGGGACAAACTATAGACATGCTCAGCTATTAAAACTGTGGAGACTACTAATGGTGTCTAATTGATAGAGCTGGAAGGTGCTGCTAAACATCTGGTGTGTAGCAGGGTCCCTAAATAAGAATTGTTTTCTTAAGATTGAAAAATTTTGCTTTATCCAAGTGAAGTTTTTCCCATTTTGTATTACAATGAGACTTACTGCGAGTGCTAAGAGTATCTCATTTTATGTCTACATGATTGGTATGTTAAGTCTAATAGAAATAAGTTGATTTTTACATAGTATTAATAATTAGAGAAGTGAAATTTAGATGCTTGAAATTTGCTCTTTGCATGTAGTTTTTCTTGTCTGGACAAGAATGCGCATAATGCATTGTGTCAATTACTATAAATGTATTTAACTAATGCTGCCATTTTGAATTTCTGATTTTTTGATTGATTCTCCTGGAAATCTTCTGCAAAGAGTAATCTCTTGTATGTATGCTTTGAAGGAGGCTGAACGAATGCTTCAAGCTGATGATGATACTGTGCACCTCCCGTTTGAAGGAGGAAGTCTTTTGCAAATTCCAGTTAAAGCCCTAAAATATAGGTGAGGTATAGCTTTGTTTTCTAAAATGCATCTTATTTCTGTGTCATGCATTAATAAGCTATGTATATAATACTGTAAAGGAGCTGTGGTTTTTTTTTTTAAAAAATTACAAAAAAGAAAATTACAAACTTGCAAAAGATTACAAGCTTGCAATTCAGAAAGGAGGAAGTCTTACTCTTCTTTCTCACACTCATTTTAGTCAGAAACAAGGAAAAAAATCTGTTCTTGGAAAAAGAATCTTTAATGAACTTCTTTGACAGGCAAACAGATTTACTGTTCGCTTCTTCACTCATCACTCCAAGTGTTTCAGTGAAGTTTGAAATCAATATACAAATAAATAAAATCAGTATGCATGCCCTAGTATATTACCTGACTTTTGCTAGTACAATCATTGTATTTTATTTTTCTGTCTACTTGTCCTTAAGACTGAGGTCAGTATGTGCTACAAAGTAACCAGTTATAATCCATTTCCTGCTACCCTTCCAATATGTGATTATATTTAGAGGCCCTAGAGGTCTCCTAGTTTTCAAAGGTATGATTTCACTGTTGGTAGCTAGACTTACATTATGGAAAAATTAAGTCTCATAACTAGTTTATTATATCTAATTTTGATGTTTATGCTTTTTAAAAAAAATATTCCCTTTTGTTGCCATTGTTGTTTTATTGTTATAGTTATTATTGTTGTTAATTGATGTTATTGTTGTTGGATAGGACAGAGAGAAATGGAAAGAGGAGGGGAAGATAGAGGGGGGAGATAGACACCTGCAGACTTGCTTCACTGCTTGTGAAGCGACTCCCCTGCAGGTGGGGAGCCGGGGGCTTGAACTAGGATTCTTACACTGGTCATTGTGCTTTGTGCAACATACGCTTAACCTGCTGCACTACCACCCAACTCCTGATATTTAAGCTTTCTTAATATCTTTATTTTAGATAGTGAAAGAGACCATAGCACGAAAGTTTCCTTCAGTGCAGTGGGATCTGAGCTTGGCCTACACACATGCTATGTTTAAATTGAATTTAAAAACTAAAAGTAGTGATTGGGACAGGCCTCTGTTACTTATAAATGTGTTTAATTCTTATTTCTTATTAGTCCATTGTTATTAACTTTGTACTAAAAATGTTACAGTAGAAAATATGTATGTTTAGAAATTGACTTTTAATATGTTATTAGATAAGATTAGTAGGCAGATAGAGATTCCTTCCTGGACATTTAATACCAAAAATTCATTGATACCTGATTATCATGCTCTTGTCACCTATTATTTTTGACTCATTATTTTTTTTTTCCCTTTCAGTGAGAATGAGAGAGAAAGAAATGTAAGATACAGCAGAATACTGCCCCACCATACCTGGAGCTTTATCTTTGTTGCTCTCCTGTTGTATTGGGATTGAATTCAGGACCTCGTGCACTTAAAGGCATACACTGTACCACTGAGTCATATCTATGACTAGTTTGTTTGGTTTTTTTTAAACATTAATTTTTTTTTATTGGATAGAGACAGTAACTGAGAGGAGGAGGAGATACGGTAGGGAGAGAGACACCTACAGCCCTGCTTCACCTCTCGTGAAGTTTTCCCCCTGCAGGTGTGGATAGGGGCTTGAACCTGGGTCTTTGTGTGCTTAACCAGATGCGCCACCACCTGGCCCTAGTTTTAATAAGTGAATTCATCAAGTAATTTTTATCAGTAGTGTTATTCTGTGTCACCTTTCATTAATTCCAAATAGGTTTTTAAAAAGTAATTTTTAGTATATGTAACTATAGTAATCTGCATTGATAGATTATTAGTTAAATTAGTATTAGTTACTGTATCTTCAATAAAAAGTATAGGAGCCATCATGATGACTATTCATTCCACTCAAATTAATTTGCTGGCATTATTTGCTTCTTAATTTCCATAGTTCTTTCATAATCATTTATTAAGTGTATTAGGGAGAACCTTTTATTGGTTTTCATTATATTATCTGATATTTAAGAAAAAGAATGTGTATCAATAGATGATTACAAGGCTTTGCTCAAAATTTGAACATTAACTAAGCTGGAAATTGACCTGTTTATCTGCCAGAATTTTAAGTCTTGAGTTGCTTGTGAATCTGGGTAGTTAAACTGTTTGCATATTAAGGAAAGTGATTTGATGAAGCCATTTCTGGAGATTCTCCAATGACTAAGTCACACATTTCTATAGTCTAAAAATTTGTAAATGACATCAAACACAAAAATTCACAAAGATGTGAATTATACATTTGAAATCTAATTTTGTAAATCATCATTAAATCACTAGTTAAAAAGTGTGAACAAAGCTAACACTTTTCTGCATGACTACTGTAAGTCATTTATAACCTACTTGGTATTATTTTATTGGGTTAACATCTAATTTGATGTTTGTGTTTGTCATTTGTTTGCACGAATTCTTTTCTTTGGATAAACAAAAGTACTTATAGTTATATTTCTGTAAACTTAATAGCATTTTCATATTATGTGTGACTAACATTCACATTTAATGTGAGGCATAGAGTGGTTACATTTGTCCCTTATAATAAAAGGACAATGTTTTATAAAAAGTAAAAAAAAAAATAATAATAATAATAACCTTTTCCTTATTTTCACACTGCAAAAGAGTTAAAAACTTGAGATTATTTGTCATATTTATAGCATACTTATAATCTTTCATGTTATTTCAGTGATGTAGCTAGTTAAGATGCTCTCTGATCATCATTGCCAATTTAATTCATATCACTCCTAGTTTAATGATAAAGAAATTCATTTCCTATGAGACCATTTAAGAGCATTCTGATATGTGTCTGAGTTTTGGTATAAGTGCATGGAAAGAGTTTTCTCAGTTTTAAGCTGGTGAAAGCAAATAATAAATACATAATGAAAATTACAATATTAATGCTTCTGCAAGTATTGAATACTAACCAGAAAGTGTATTTATTCTTCAGTGTTGATCCCTCAGTTGTTAACATATCAGATGAAATGGCCAAAACTGCACAGTGGAAGGCACTTTCCATGAATACTGAGAATGCCAAAGTAACCAGATCTAACACGAGGTAGCTATTAACTATCTACGCATTTTCTAACTGTATCCCATTTCTATTTTCTTACAGATAGTTATTTGACAAGACTTTGAAATTTAACTCAATTCACATTCTCCTTTCATAACAAGACCAAATGTTCCTTCTCCTTTTTACTTTTTTATTCACTTATTCTTAATAGAATCAGATGTAGGTTAACTATGTTTTGATATTTTAAAATTTTATTGGCTATTTAAAAACAAGCTAAGCTATTTTTAAATAGTTCATATGATCATATACTCATATAAGTAAAAATAATTACTAAGAATTAAATAAATACTCATGTGAATATACTACTACAATCTTTTTTTTTTTTGTCAATGGTCTAAGCTAAAGTGGGTAGCATTGCCCTTTCTTTATTTTAGAATGTCACATTTTTCAGGTGAGGCAGTATTTTTCCTAAGTGATGTTTGGAAAAAAATTGATTCATGGATATAAATGCAGTTCAGTTTTGTAATAGACCATGCACTAAAACTATTGCATAACACCTTCTTTGGTTCTTGTTATATAATCCTTTTTCTTTTGCCCTCACTTTTAAGGCCAGAGCCCTGTGGTATTCTGTCTTGACAATCACTATTGGTACTTTAATTCCTTGGAGTACTCAGTCATTTTTACTCAACAGATATTTATTTTGTGTGCTCTTTGTGCCAGACTCTGTTACGTATCTGTATATTCTATTTGGGTATCAGAGTCAAACTTTTCTGGACAAGTATCCCTGTAGCTATTTCTATTTAGGTATTCTGGCCATTCTCTTTTCATAATGAATGATTTAAGTATTTCTCCTTTCCATTTTATTTTTTGAATTCTGATTCTTCAGAACTCAATGAAATGCCTGTTTCTTTTCTATTATTTTTTATCTTAAAAGTTTTACACTAAACTCCTATTCATTTTAGATTATTCCATGCTTTAACCATGGAATAATCCAAGCATAACCATGTTTTAACTAAATACTCTTTCTACTCTTGGTTATTTTTCATACCATGTCAACTTCCCTGGCCCAAACTGTTAGTATTGTATCTCTTACTTCTGCTTTTTATTCAGGTTTTCCCTCACTTCAAAATCATAGGAAGAAAGAGAATGTTGAGCTATGTTGTGGCAGGAAAATGTGACCAAGAAAAGGGGGGGTATTCTTCAGATTTGTCTTGAGAAATTAGCAACCAGTAGTATTTTTATGCTGCTGATCACTGAAAAAATTCAGATATTCATTTGTTAAAATTAATTCAGTCAGCTAAGTTCACTTATAGGAAGATTGTATTTGATACTAGTATGAGAATGGAAAGCACTGTGTTTTGATTTTGTATTTATGAAATACGTTTGGAGAAGGAAGGTTTGTAAATTTGTTACATTTTCCTTAAAATCATTTGATTCTTATCTTTGTGAACAAAGATCAGTGGTGAATGTATCAGTAAACCAAAAAGCAAATGCCACAACTATTAATATATGAAGTATAGTTAATAAACATAATCATGGTAACCAATTCTTAGGAACTTCTCTAGAGTTGTAAACGGTAAACTTAGAAATTTAAAAAAAGGCTTTGAATTTCCTTTTCCACTAAGTTACTGATAGGAAACACAGTAGTAAAATAATAAGAAGCCTAATGTTTGTAGTATTTGTAGTCATTTCAAAAAAAATGTGAGGGCTTATTGTTGGTCAGGTTTAGAATATAATATTTCACTCTTTGTTTCAAATAGCCCTGAAAAACCTGTGAGTGTGAAAATAGATTTGGAAGATGAACCAGCAAAGAAGTACATGGATGCTGAAACTTCATTATAGAATTGAACTAAGAGGAAATTTCTATGTGTATATAGATATACAGTTATTTATATACAGTATGTATGTTTGTGTCAATATAAATAACAATATCATATGTCATGCTATTTATGCATGACAACTTTTTTGAAGTAGCTTATGAAGTTTGTTAGGAGCACCATGGTGACTGTGTATATAGTGAAATGGTCTCTTAGAAGTAAGGTACATACTATTCAAATATTTATTCTGCTGGGAATTTTTCTGTTTTGCAATAGAAAGATGTGGAAAATGTAATCAATCTACTTTTCTTTAAGTCTATTTGTTCATCAGTGAAAATTCATACCAATCTTAAGTGATGTATTTTCTCCATATATTTAAAGTTTTTACTTGAGTTATTAAAAATGTTCATATTTTCCTTTTGTTAGTGCTTTATAAGAAATACAGGTATTCTTTATGCCAGTTTTGTGGGGCAAATGGTAATATGTCATGGCTTCTCAATAGGTGTTTCACTTATAGATACCCGTCATGTTTTACAAGCAATGGAAATCTTTGTTTTTGCCTAGAGAGGTAGAACAGTGGAAGGCTTTTTAGATAAGAACTATGACTTTGAACTTTTTTAAAAGAAACATTTTAAAATCTTAGAACTTCTTCATCTAGGTTTCTATCCTGATAGACAAGCAAAATTGCAGGTGATTTTATAATTTAATCACCGTATCAGCCATTACTTTATGAATTTTAGAAGTTATAAAATGCCAGCGTACAGTAAATTTTGTTTCCTCTTGTAGAAATTTTGTCTGAATCCTGATACTTCATTAGAGCCCAGAGTGATCCCTTAGCTTCAACTTAAAATGTGGTTTATTTTGTTTTAGGTTCAAGTTCTTGATTACTTTCCATTATTAGTATGATTAAATAATCAGGAGTAAATTTACTTTAATGAGTGTATGATCAGTATTACTTTATTAAGGATTACCTTTTTTCCTTGTTTTTTGCTTGTTAGTTCTACTATATAGTATTTAATAGTTTCTGTGATTTCACATTTAAATATTTATTTTAATTGATGTTTCAGTGTGTAAACATTTGAAAAGGTAGCAAACGTACATAGTTGGTGCACACTACATTTATGGTTTATTTGAAAGCAGTTGACAGATTTTACATCCTTGCTATAAAGCACTGCCACGTTTGTATTTTAAAAGGAATTTACAATTTTTATGTGTAGGCTATTCTGATTGATGGCATTCTTTCTATTTTGTCTTTGTTTTTATTTTCTAAGCTCTTTTAACTTATAGTAAATTTCTAGCCATCTTTTATATAACTTGTAGTTCCATATAAAATGAATGTTCTTGTTAAGCCTGTAGACTGGATGAATGGGGCTATGAAACTTATTTGGCAGGAGCATATATATAAAAACCAAATGAGTATTGAAAAGCCACTGAAATATTTTTAAAAGTAATGTCGATATTAGGATTAAAGTTTTATGAGATTCCCATATTCTCTGTAATACTTTACAATTGAAGTATGGAAGTATAAGAATTGATCTTATAAGGATCTCTTATGAGGAATGCCAAAAGCTGATATTTTAGCAATTCCGAAGTGTTTTTACTCCTCTGTAAGTTTTGTATAACTAATGTAAGTTTCCCCATCTGAGACTATATTTTGTCAGATGCTAGTTAAAATAATGGTTCGATTTCTGCCTTAGATGAAGGTTGGAAATGTAACTACTTTTTCATTAGAAAATATCGCTGGCATCATTTGGTACGGTCTTAAAAAAAGAGCAAGACTCTTGGCAACTGGTAATAAGAGTATTACCCATGGTGCTTGTTACTGTTTATGAGCTTCCACTGAGTGATTCCATCTTAATGGCAGCACAGTCATTTCCAAAGACTCCAGTATTTGCTGCTATTCTGTTAACTCTGATATACCTGAAGAAGAGGATTTCTTCACCTTATTTTCTTGTGTCTGGACAACATAGGGTTAACAGATGTATTTACAGGAAGAGATTTTAAAATTTAGACTGAAAACTACATGGAACCATAAAGTTTTGATGACTTTATTTAATTATGTATGATAATTGTCTGGTGCCAGAATAACCATGACTTGCAAAATATTAATACTTTGCACTCCAAATGTTTTACTGTGTTTCTAATTGTTAATGGTTTCTGCTTTATTTTGACTACTTGACATACAAAATGATCTGACTACTCCATTGAAGAGCAAAGGTAACTCATGTTTAAGTAATCAACTCTTTGTGGTTATATTTTCCACTATTTTTGAAGACAGCAATCATGAAAAACATTGCAAGACAGTGAAAAATATAATTTACTTATATCAGTATATTGATTTTTTTTAAATGTTGCCTTAAATAGGTATAAATGAGCAGTAGTAATTGCTGTGTACTTATTTACCTCAAGGTGCAAAATAATTAAACCTGTACATATTCCATTTACAAAAGAAATTCATATAAACAGCCCTGCACTTTCTTAGATGCCTTGGTTTCCAGGATGGAGCTTAGTGCTACTGAATACCCTGGCCACAGAGCCATCTCAGGATATTCTTCTCTCCACTCTATTTTATTTATTTATAACTCTCTGTTTACAAAGACTATAATGAAACCTGATGTTGACCATCTGAAACTTACTTTCTTTGGAATGCTGTTTCATTCTAAAATAGCAGCTTTTGAGAAAACAACTTCCTTATGATATATAATCTTTATACTCTCTATTAGATAAGCAAAATTGAAGCACACGATCTTTAATGGGTATGTGGGTATGAATGGATTTGTGTGAATGATGTCATCAATGTAAATCTTTTACGTTGCTTAAAAAACTATGGCATACCAATGTTCATGTTTGCCAAGTCTTCTGTAAAACATGTAAGAATTGTTTGTGTTCACGCATGTATTTATAAAGCAGGTTTCTTTGCTACTTAGGTTTTCATCATCCAGAAACATTTGTTTCTTCCATACTTCCAAAGTTCATGTGTGTATATAGTAATTTTACAGCTTTTTATTTTCACAAAGACGGGTTCAAAATTCTGTAAAAAAAGAGAACTGGTTCTTGAAACAGGTCTAAAACCAGAACTTGCTGTTTTTAAACGGTCATATCATGTACATTAGTTTTGTAACTGCTCAGCAGCTTAACATGAATCCCGCTTCAAAGTGCACAGATTTCCATTGTATAAGCCATTGATGTGACATAATTCAAAATCTCTTAAGTTAAATAACTTAATGTTTTAAATATATTTATGTAGATCTCATCATTGTTATTGTATGAAGTACAAATCTGTGAAGTGTCTTAGTTTAGTCCAACAATTATTATTTATTTTTTAGAAAATTTAAGAACTTTAAGGACATTTAAAGTTTACAATAGTGTTAAAATTTGGCAAATTTAATGCAAAGTTGGCTTTTTAATAGCTTTTCAAAAAGTAATATAAGTGTAATATTAGGAAGGCATAGTTGAAGATGGAATTATCTAAAGATCATTTTATAAATTTAATTAAAACATTGATTTCTGTAGTTGACTTAGGGTCATTTTTAAACTCAAATTGTTTTTTAATCAGATGTTTTGTGCATTGATTTTTGTGTTGTATCTTTGTGTTACTTTATTAAGGTTTTTTTTTTTTAATTTTGTAGGGGGTACCTTCCAATGTTTACCATGTTTAGGTAATTAGAAATTAAATTGAATTTTATTTTTCATTTATATGATGTTTGGTAGCTTGGTATAATTTCATAGTAAAATTATAATTTTATGACTTTTATAATTAGAATGATAATATTTTCATTTGTAATAAAATCCAAAGTAAACATTTAAAATGTAGGACTGATATTTCTCATTTATATGAAGTACTAGTCTCTACCAAGTGTATAATGTGAATGAATGATCCCGCCTTTTAGATTTGTTTCATAATTGTTAGAAGAAAACTATTTTTTGGAAATGTTACTGAAATTGAAAGAGCAATAAAAGTCTACTGAATTAGTTGTTGCATCCTGTCTTTTATCTTCATTACTAGTAGAGCTTCATATCTTTCTCAGCTTGATGAGGGATTGAGGGGGCGAAGGCAAATAGATGATTTCTACTGCCTGCCTTCTCTAAATGTATGTGCTTTGCTTCCTTATGTTCATATTTCAGTGGGGCAGAAAAGAAGAAACAGAAGATAGTTAAGAATTAATGAAATTACAGTCTTTTCAGAGAGGTTGATTTGGGCTGGGTGGTAATAGTACATGGTTGAGCTCACACCTTACAGTGCATAAGAACCAGTCTCAAGCATCTGGGCCCATCTTAAGGGGGAAGCTTTTTGAGCAGTCTCAAAAAGTGTCTATAAATGTCTCTCTGTTTCTCTTCTGGTTCCCCCTCTCCTCTCAATGTTTCTCTGTCCTATCAAGTAAAATAAAATAAATAAATAAATAATGTGGTTGGAAAGGTTGCGATGGTTTTGAAATTTTGCTTTTAGGAAACAATATTTTTGTCCATTTATTTTATTCAATTGTTTTCTCCTGTTAAGGCTAGTTGAAATTTAGCACCTGTGAGTCCAGCAGTCCTAGTGGACTTTAATTTTTTTTTTCTCCCTTGATAAAAGGGTGAGAGACAGAAAATGTGAGTAGATCTCCTTTAAGTTCCCATTTGTGTGGCGCTCATATGTGGTACTAAGGGGGCCCTAATCAGGTTCTTCAAAGAGTTCAGTGGGACTGGCTATTCTGTGACACCCCCTCACCATATCGATTTATTCCCCACAAACAAAACTCAATATTTTAAAGGAATATTCTATACTCTTTTTTTTTTTTTTTCTTGATCTCCAGCTCTTGAATAGAGGGGGAGAGGGTTCACTATTAAGTCAAGCTCGGGGTGATTTGGTCACCACACTAATGGAATTTGGGGTCACATTAAGCAAGGACCCTGCACTTGATGAAATTGTCAAGGGGGCATCATCACAGTTAAGATTGGCCTTGCAATTCAAACTAAGTTGATTCTCTTTAACTTTCATTTGCTGTCTTTTTTTCCCTTTTTCTTTTATTTTTGAGAGAGAAAGACAAACACCAGAGCACTGCTCAGCTCTGGCTTATGATTGAACCTGGGACTTAGGAGCCTCAGGCATGAGAGTCTGTTTGCATAACTATTATACTGTCTCCCCCATCCGACTTACTACATTTTCTTATACCTGTCTGATATGATATGAAGAGTAAATGGATTGGCAACAGGTATTGGAGAATTGGGAACGCCTATCACCAAAAAAGCACTCAGAATTGTTTTATTTTGAATTTTTTCATTGCTGTAAGAGTTGTTGCTGGAGGCTCACTGCCTCCACAATTAATCCACTGCTCTTTGCAGACAGTTTTTCCTTCTTTCTGTGTGATAGGACAGAGGAAAATTGAGAGGAGAGGTTGTGGGTAGGGGGGGATAAGAGACATCTGCAGTACTGCTTCCACAGGTCAAGCTGCTCTCCTGTAGATGGGGAACCAGGGGCTTGAACCCTGGTCCTTGTGTATACTAATGTGCCCTCAACTCCACCACCGTGAATGACCTTTTAAAATTTTATTCAGTTTATTGATTTAAGAAGTTCTAGTCTCATAAAAGGCAGATAAGACTTGTCTAAGGTAGCGAGATGAATTATTGGCAGGTGCGCCATACAGATCTCTGAAATCCTAGGCCACTCAATTTCACAGCAACATATTGTCAATTCCCGAAGCACACACTGGTTGAGTAGCTGAAGATTTCATGCTATATTTAGCACATTGCTTTGACCCTTTATAAACGTGATCTTTGCTTTGGGAGGGTACCGATATTTTTAGCTCATAACTGCTCTTTTCTACTCCTTTTTATCTCAGATGCTAAAGGCTGGGCATGCCAAGTTCAGAGACGTCCACAGCGTTTAGGAAACCTGTCCTTAGAGGACTTAGTTCTGGGTCAAGGTGGAGTGGTAGAGGAGCAGGCCCACCAGCTTCCTTCCCAGTTTGCTGCCTCTGGGCTGGAACCTGCGCGTTCTCTGGTTGCCAGGGCAACCCCGGGGCAGGCGTCAGCCGTCGTCTAGGCTCTTGGCACGCCGCAGCACGGCCGTCCCGGATTGGTTGGTGCTCCCTGGTTAGGCGGAGGAAGAAGGCTTGGCATTGGCTCAGCTATCGCCGGTTGGTGGCCTAAAGGAGACTTTGACTGAAAAACCAACGGCGCCGCTGGCAGTGGTCCCCCCCTCCGCCCAGGCTGAGGGCAGCTAGGAGTGAGCCGGAGGAAAGGCGACATTGGGAGCATCGGGCGGCCGCAGCAGAGACGATGGCAAGGACGATTTAGAGACTGGCCTGAGGAGGGCCCCTCCGTCTGGCGCGGTGAGTAGGGCGGGCGAGGACGCTTGGTGCCCGCGCGGTACAGGCGGGGTCTCCGGGGAGATGCCCGCGGTGCCTGTGGAGCAGCCCCTTGGCCTCTGGGGTCCCTCTGAGCCGACAGACAGAAAGACAGCGGGCTGTCGTGGCCCGCTGAGTCGCTGTGTCTCACTGTCGACAGGTTGGCTTTGGGCGGACACATGGTGGGCAGCTGCCACCAATCATGTTTGGATTTAACGAAGGAGTCGTGGTTAATGCAGCCCGAGTAGGTCTCTTCCCAGCTGCTAGACCTCTGGAGGCTCCTTCATAACGGGCTTTACAGGCGTCGTCGCCTGTCTGTCCCTGTCTGATGTGATGCTGCGCCAGCCAGCCACTGATTTTCTGCTCCACGTGGTGAGCTTATCCCAAGTCTCCAGAAGCATCTGTCTGCTGGAAGACCTCCACCTGCGACCTGCCCCCCACCCCAAGCTCCAGTCCCCCAAATCCAGCAGCAACCCTGAATACCAGATCCCCTCACCCTACCAGACTTTGTCCACCCTTGAATTCCCTACCGTCAATCTGCACCACTTACTCAATTACCAAAATCACATCCTAAGAATACCTTTGAAGGGGTCAGGTGGCGCAGTGATAAAGCTTTGGACTCTCAAGCATGAGGCCGCGAGTTCCATCCCCAGTAGCACATGTGCCAGAGTGATGTCTGGTTCTTTCTCTCTCCTCCTGTCTTTCTCATAAATAAATAAAAAATCTTAACACAAAAAAAAAAACAACACAATCAGTCCAACAAAAACATAGAGAAACCATACACAATACTAAGTAAAAGGAACCAGTCTGAAAATCTACATACTGTGTGATTGTAAATATCTGATTTTCTGAAAAATTATGGGAACACTTTTAATAAAAAAAGTAGTGGGAAGGTTGGCATAAACAAAGGACTATGCTGTCAGCCTTATGATAGTGTAAGGATGAATTTTTGCCCTTACATATTTGTCCCATCCTGTAGAATGTGCAACATCAAGAATGAACCCTTAGGCAAGTTATGAACTTAGGGTGATTCCGATGTGTCCAGTGCAGGCTCATCCTCATAAAATGCATCGTGCTGATCACTAACGCTCATAAGGGGGGGGGTCTTGTGGGGGTTATGCAGATGTGGGGACAAGAGACTTATGAAAAATCTCTGTACCTTCCTCTCAAATTTATTGTGAACCTTGAACCACCCTACAAAGAAATCAAGTGTTAGAAACAGGCAAGTATGTTGAGTTTGCAATTGTGATGATTTCGTGGTTTGTTCATTAAAGGTCAAACTATTTGACTCAGTCAAGTGCAACTTCTGGCGCACACTTCTACTCGATCACATGATACTGCTTCTTCATTCACACTTGCATTTGTCAGCAGCTCCAGGCAGGTCCGAGACTTATGGGTGGATATTTTATTGGTCATCAAATGGGTCCAGGACATCTTGCCAGAGAAAGGCCCATTAAAGGAAAGTGCAGCCAGTGAAGTCTTGAGGTGGTGAAAAAAGGGGGCTTAGAATGTATTTCTGCCCATAGATCACTCAAACTCTGAGATCAAAATCAGTGAACTGAGTTGAGCACTTGGCGAGGTGACGGGGAGCTAGGTCATTCAGTCAGTGCTTACTGAGCACCTGAGCCTATAGCAGTTTCTTCTTCTAGCGTTTGCCCTTCTTCCGTAGCCAGTCAACAGCGTCAGGTTGAGCCTAATGTAAAGTTTCGAGATCTCCTTTGAATCTGGAGAGGTGGCAGTCGTTGACCTATATCAGTGAACAGAATAGTCACGGTTTCCTTGGAATTTATACTCTCAGCAGTAGTACAGCAGAGTCACCAGAACAGACTCTTGAGCCAGATCACCTGGAGTCAGATTCCAACTTGCATATGACTAAATATGGGAAGCTACCTCACCTTGTGTTCCTTAGTTTCTTCTCCCATGACTTGGAGTTGTGATTGTTGTATTACAAGAATTAATATAGGGAGTCGCACGGTAGCGCAGCGGGTTAAACACACGTGGCACAAAGCGCAAGGACCGGCATTAAGGATCCTGGTTCTAACCCCCTCCCCCTCCTTACCTGCAGAGGAGTCACATCACAAGCGGTGAAGCAGGCCTGCAGGTGTCTATCTTTCTCTCCCTCTCTGTCTCCCCCATCTCTCTCCATTAGTCTCTGTCCTATCCAACAACAACAACAATAAAACAAGGGCAACAGAAAGGGATTAAACAAATAAATAAACATTTTTTTTAAAAAAAGAATTAATATAGGCATATTTTGTGGTTGATTCTTGGGAGAAAGCAATAAATAAACACATAAAAGTACAGTAGGATAGAAAGTATCAGTGTGAGAACAAGGTGTAAAGTTTAGGTTTGGTGATGAATTTACATTTTTGAAAGACTTGGTCTTCCACAGGAAAGCCCACCTTAAACATACTCATTTATATGCCTGACTACATGCTGATAAAGAAAACCATAAATTCTGGGGGTTAGGGGAGATAGTGTAATGGTTATGCAAAAAGGTTCTCATGCCTGAGACTCCAAAGTCGCAAGTTCAATCCCTCTGCACCACTGTAAACCAGCACTGAGCAGTCCTCCTGTAAAAACAAACAGAAAGAAAATAGCAAACAAACAAACAAAAAACAGATAAAAAATAGATGATTTTTTTTTAATTTGGTAAAATACTGGGTTGTTGAAAAAGCTATAATGTAGGAGTCGGGTGGTAGCGCAGTGGGTTAAGCTCTCTGTCCTATCCAACAACAATACAATAATAATAACAAGGATAAACAACAAGGGCAACAAAAGGGGAAAAAAATAGCCTCCACGAGTACTGGATTTGTGGTGCAGGCACCGAGCCCAGGTGATAACTGGAGGCAAAAAAGAGAGAGTGAGCACTGGGCGATAGCTCAGTGGGTTAAGTGCATATGGCACAAAGTGCAAGGACCATCATAAGGATCGGGTTCCAGCTCCAGCTCCTCACCTGTAAGAGAGAGAGAGAGAGAGAGAGAGAGACGGACCGAGACCAGCAGCACTACTTCACTGCTCATGAAGCCTCCCCCCTGCAGTTGTGGACCAGGAGCTTGATCCTGGGTCGGTAAGCATTGTGACATGTGTGCTCAACTCAGTGCACTAGTGCCTGGCACCTGTTCAGTAATTCTTTCTTTTTTAATATTCTTTTATATTGTTTGTATTGTTTTCGCCACTAGTGTTTCACTGAAGCCCTACTGCTTTTGGAGAATTTCCCTTCCTCTTCACTCTCAAATGGAAATAGAAGGGGGAGAGGGGGGAGGTAAAGAGAGAGAGAGAGAAACAAAAAAAGAGAGAGCAGAAACCATAACAAACTATGCTCATGAGGATTCCTTTGTGCATGGTCCTCTCATGTAATCAACCCTGGGGTTGGGTCCCCTCACATGGTCAAGTGTGTGCTCTACTGGATAAACTAGCTCCAGCCTCCAAGAATTATTATTATTTGCCTCTAGGGTTATTGCTAGGGCTCAGTGCCAGCACTACAAATCCACTGCTCCTCCTCCAAGAATTATTTCTTCACGGAGTGAATGAATATCATTACTTCTCTCTCTTTCTCTTTCTCTCTCTTTTTTTCTTTTTTAATATTTATTTATTCCCTTTTGTTGCCCTTGTTTTATTGTTGTAGTTATTATTGTTATCGTCGTTATTCAATAGGACAGAGAGAAATGGAGAGAGGAGGGCAATACAGAGAGGGGGAAATAACACCTGCAGACCTGCTTTATCGCTTGTGAAGCGACTCCCCTGCAGGTGGAGAGCCGGGGGCTCGAACCAGGATCCTTACCCTGGTCCTTGCGCTTAACCCACTGCGCTACCGCCCGACTCCCACTTCTCTCTCTTTCTTACATGAATATAAGGAGTAGCAAGCAATTTATGTTTTGGATCAATAAAAACTTGGCATGCTGCTTTATGTTCACTGATTTATGAATATGTCTTACAATATCACTATTGAGTGCACAAGTCTCATGTTCATTTGTTCTAGCACAGACACCTCATAAAAGTCTGACTTGATGGTACATATGTTAGAAACTACACAAAGCACAAGCATAGACAGACCTAGCACAAATTTGCTGGGCAGTGGCAGTTGGGGGAATGTTGTTAAAATTTCGGGATGGCTCCAGCTAGCTTCACGGCGGGTAACAGAGACGCGGAGACAACGGCTGGGCAGGGAAGCTGTATTTCTTTATTCAGGAGGAACTATTCATAAACTAAGACAAACTAATCACCAAACAGAACTGCTCTCTTTGCGGCGGCGCAAGCACTCTCTCTTACTCTGGAACTCAGGAACCCAGGAACTCTGTCTCTCTGGCACTCTCTCTTACTCTGTAACCCTGAAACTCTCGAACTCAGGAACTCTCTTTTCTCTCGAACTCAGGAACTCTGTCTCTCTGGCACTCTCTCTTACTCTGTAACCCTGAAACTCTCGAACTCAGGAACTCAGGAACTCTGGCACTCTCGAACTCAGGAACCCTCTCCCTTACTCTCGAACTCATGAACTCTCGTACTCGGGAACCCTCTGAAACTCTGGCACACTGGAACTCTCTCTTACTCTCTAACCCTGAAACTCTCGAACTCAGGAACTCAGGAACTCTGGCACTCTCGAACTCAGGAACCCTCTCCCTTACTCTCGAACTCATGAACTCTCGTACTCGGGAACCCTCTGAAACTCTGGCACACTGGAACTCTCTCTTACTCTGTAACCCTCAAACTCTCAAACTCTGGAACTCAGGAACTCTCGGACTCCGGAACCCTTTCCCAGGGTCCCTTGGGGCGGGGCCAAGCAGGCCCGCGAAATTAACAGGACTCATCCAATTCTCTTGGAGGGGGAGGGCTAGAACAAGCCAATGTAAAGCAGGGGAATTCACCTTCACATTTGCAGATCTCTCTTTTTAGCACAAAAGGGGATACAGCTTGGGAATGGAAGTTTATAATGGTATCTGTTGCTACCGGTTATAGTTGATTTTGAAGCTGCACTTTCAGATACACTTGGGTTACTATTAGCCAGAGGAAATTGCAAGTACATTGTTATAAGGGTGACAGGAAATATAAAGCAGTTAGACAGTCAGTAAACACTGGGCAGAATGAATGGAGGATGGCTAGAATGCTCTTAGAATGGTTTGTTTTTTTCACTCTCAAGTTTTTGTTTAAATAAAAACAAAAAAGTGTTTAAAATATAAACAGTTTGCACAAGGAAGGTGTCAAATCTACTGACTGAGGACCAAGGCCATGATATTACTTGCCCTTAGCTGGTGACCACAGCCACCAGTGGAGGTGCTGTGGCAACTACATCTTTGTTTCCCACCAGCTGATGATATGAAAATAAACCACCTACCTATTTCACATGAGCAGACCCAGGTGAATGAATAGAAGTCTGTAAGCACCCCAGGGTCCAGGATGTGAAGTTGAGCAAGCATCAGTTGTTATTAAATCACCCTTTGCCCTCAGCCAAGAGCCAATGTCAACAAGCTTTCTCTTTCCCATTCACCCCAGAGTTTGCTGTGAAGAGTTAGGTTCTGAAGGTCAGCTGGGCTCTGTTCTTGAGCTCTTAAAGCTGGTGTATGGTCTTGAGCACATCTTACCCTCTGGTTCTGTTTCCTTATCTGCCAGAGGAAGGACATTAGTTCCTGGTCTACAACTGATGTCGTTTTCTATGTCTTGGCCAGGTGTTTTGTTTTGCTTTATTTTGAAAGGGATTGCTACTCCTTTTCTGGAGGGTAAACCTCTGCCAGTCATTTACCTTTTGCTGTTGGGCCTAAAAGTATTAAACATCTCTGATACTAGAAGTCCTCGAAGGTCCATTCTTTTTGCCTCCAGGCTTATCTCTGGGGCCCGGTGCCTGCACCATGAATCCACTGCTCCTGGAAGCCATCTTTTTCTTTCCCCTTGTTGTTGCTGTTGTTATTGCTATTGTTATAGTTGTTGTTACTGCTGTTGTTGTTATGGATAGGTGTCTTTATTTCTGTCTCTAGCCAATAAATAAATAGACTAAAAAATTATGTATCTTTTATTTTTGAATAAATTGATTTATCTATTGATTTTTAATTTATTATTTTTTTTATCACTAGGGTTTTTGCTGGGACTTCATTAGAGGGAAAGGGGGAAAGGGAGACAGAGCAAGAAGAGATGTCACAGCACTGCTTCACCATTTATGAAACTTACTTTTTCCATGGTGCTCCCAGGCTGTCTACTGGGTTAGCTGCCTTTTATTTTATTTTATTTTATTTATTTATTCCCTTTTGTTGCCCTTGTTGTTTTATTGTTGTAGTTATTATTGATGTTGTTGTTGTTGGATAGGACAGAGAGAAATGGAGAGAGGAGGGGAAGACAGAGAGGAGGAGAGAAAGATAGACACCTGCAGACCTGCTTCACCACCTGTGAAGGGACCTGCCTGCCTGTGGGGAGCTGGGGGCTCGAACTGGGATCCTGACGCCGGTCCTTGAGCTTAGCGCCACCTGCGCTTAACCCGTTGTGCTACAGCCCGACTCCCAGTTAGCTGCCTTTTAATCCCTCATTTACTAATTTCATTGACACATTCTGTGCAGCCTATACAGTTTTCTAAAACATAACTGACTTTTAAAATATCATGCACTTTTATCTGTGAAGTTAAATACAAATTATTCCTTCTGAAAAGAAAGCTCTCTTCAGATAGGCTGGGAGTATGGATCAACCTGTCAACGCCCATGTTCAGTGGAGAAGCAGTAACAGACGCCAGACCTTGCATTTTCTGTACCCCACTATGATCCTGGGTCCATGTTCCCAGAGGGATAAAGAATAGGGAAGATATCAATGGAGGGGGTTGGATATGGAGCTCTGAGGGTAGGCATTGTGTGGAAATGTACCCCTCTTATCCTGTAGTCTTGTCAGTATTTCCATTTTATAAAGAAAATAAATAAATAAGTAAAATTCTCTTCAGTTTTTGGAGCAATTTACTTAAATAAATTACTAAAGTGAAGAGTACACTTTATAGTGTTTATTCTGAACTAATTTCCGATTTTAAAAGCTGGAAATTGTTACAGCAACTTTCCATATATTCTCCATTTAGTTTTCCCCAGTGTTAACAGCTTGCACCATCCTGGTACATTAGTCAGGATTACGAGCATAGTGTTCAAACAACACATTAAAGACTTTTTTTTTCTTATTTCTAGCTACTTTTTGTGGATTACATCTGACTTTTTTTAAAAAAAAATTTAAACTTTATTTATTTTCCCTTTTGTTGCCCTTGTTTTTTTATTATTGTAGTTATTGTTGTTGTCATTGCTGTAGTTGTTGTTGGATTGGACAGAGAGAAATGGAGAGTGGAGGGGAAGACAGAGAGGGGGAGAGAAAGACAAACACCTGCAGATCTGCCTTCTCTGCTTGTGAAGCGACCCCCCCTTTAGGTGGGGAGCTGGGGGCTCGAACCGGGATCCTTATGCCGGTCCTTGGGCTTTGCGCCGCCTGCGCTTAACCTGCTGTCCTGATTACATCTGATTTTATCCCCCCCTTTTTAAAAGAGTCACTATTAAAATAATTTTAAGAAAAGCATATCTATCATAAAGAAATTGAAAATGAGTTTTCTGTTTTCATTGCCAGTGAATTAGGGGGCTGAGAATTCTCAAAGTCTCCTTAATGTCGATTTGAGCAGAGACAGAACTGTAATTTGCCATCTAATATGGAGGTTAGCCATAGCTCACTAAAGAAAATGGGAACTCCTTATTGTTGGTACAGGAAGTTCTGAGTGCCTTTTGTGGTAAGATACATAGCAGTTGAGTGCTTTTTCAAAATAATAAACCTGATGTAGCCTACGTGATAATTACCTTTAGTCATGCTAAGCCTACAGTTATTACTTTTTAAATGCTGATTTTTAATTTTATGTATTTAGGAAGTGATTCTTTAAAAAGAAAGGGTTTATTTTATGAGAGAATGGAAGATCAGAGTGCTGGTCCACACTGGCAGATTTAGTTCAGGATCGAATCCTGGTCCTCAGGCATGTAAGTCCTGGGAGCAAAGTACCCCCCTCCAACTAGTAAATGTCGTATATAAAGTTGAATATTTACAAAGACAAAACCTAAGTGATTAGTAGAAAAATATTTGTAGGATATTTCCTACAGTGAATCAAATGCTCCCCCCCCCCCCACCAGAGCTCTGCTCAGCTCTGGTTTATAACTGTATGGAGATTTACACCTGGAAGGTGGAAACCTCAGGCATGGATGTTTTTTATATAACCATCATGCTAGCTTCATGACAAATGATTTCTATTTTATCTCTACTAAAGATAAAACCAGGGGCCAGGCGGTGGTGCACCTGGTTAAGTGCACACATTACAGTGCACAAGGACCCAGGTTCAAGCCCTTGGTTCCCGCCTGCAGGGGGAAAGCTTCACAAGTAGTGAAGCACGGCTACAGGTGTCTCTCTGTCTCTCTCTCTATATATATATCTTGCCCCCTCCCCTCTCAAATTCTGTATCTAATAAATAAATAAAAATTAAAATAAAAAAAAGTCTTTGGAGTGCCAAGTATGAAAGTCTTTAAGAAAACAAAACAAAACAAACCAAAGAGGAAACCATTGAAGTATTTTCTGTGCCTTTAAGACGACTGTGGAGTCTAAAGGGGTTTCTGGGTAGAGAATCTGAAAACCGTATCACAAATACCTTGTGACTTGGTTTGTGGAATATATTGCACAATTTAGATTAACTACAATCAATTAGGTAATTTTTATGGTGACATGGACTTCTTTCTCAGCCATCTGTGTTTACCCTGCAATTACTGAGAGATCACCAGCATGTAAGGTGTGTCTCTGGGGACTGCTTTGAGCATTAACCCAAATTTCAAAAGAGAATTGAAGACAGGACTTACTTAAAGTTTCCTTTTTTCTTTTTTCTTTCTCTCCTTTTCTTTTCTTGCCTTTTCTGAATGGATTAAAAATTCAGCAGTGAGTCAGAGCTGTGTTTATGTCTGTACTTGACTAAGGCTGTGAACTGCAGGCCCATTTGGCTAGTCTGTGAAGTATAGAAGATCTTTTCTTTCCCATCACAGGTAGGATTTGGGTCCCACCACAAGGGTGTAGAAAAGAAAGGTATTGAAAGTTTCTTTAAAGACAACATGTATTTAATTTATATTCATAGTTCATATCTGTACACACTCCCTAAAATAAAACAACGTAACTTAATTCATTTTGTTTAACATTTGTAATTGAAAACCCACTTGAGTGTGTGTAGCAGATATTGTAATCTCTTTGTCCTTGTGCTGTCTGTAAAGTAAATGCTAGAGTATCAGCATGTTTCTACTTCTTTTATTTATTTTTACTTATTTATTTTTTTTAGCAGTGAGCCCTGTTCTACAATGAAATTGTACACAGAACCTCAGAGAAGTAGAGTTGGTTTGATTTTATCTGAGAAGACAACTGTCAGCCCTTCCTTTTCAAACCTAGTCTCCCAGGCTCACTTTTGCCCTCTCCTGGTTGTCCTGGAATTGACAGCTGTTGGTGTAGTGGTTCTCAGAGTCATTTAGGATTGTGAAAACAGTATTGTTGTTTTAAAAAATGTACTTCTGTTATCTAGACTAGTTTTGGGTCTGGTATTTTACTTGTCTACCAGGAGCTAAGTACAATAATTGAGAGTCACTGCTTTTGTTTTATTTATTTATTTTTATTATCTTTATTTGATAGAGACAGTCAGAAATTGAAAGGAAGGGGTAGATAGAGAGGGAGAGAAACAGAGAGATAGCACTGCTTCACCACTTGCAAAGCTTTCCCCCTGAAGGTGGGGACCTGGAACTTGAACCTGGGTCTTTGAACATTGTAACATGTGTGCTCAATTCAGCCCTGAGAGTCAGTGCTTAGAAATTTTTTTAAAGTTATTTTTTTTATATATTTTATTTTCCCTTTTGTTGCCATTTTTTCTACTGTTGTAGTTATTGATGTTGTTGTATTTAGATAGGACAAAGAGAAATGGAGAGAAGAGGGGAAGACAGAGAGGGGAAGAGAAAGATAGACACCTGGACCTGCTTCACCACCTGTGGAGCGACTCCCCTGCAGGTGGGGAGCCGAGGGCTCCATCTGGGATCCTTAGGCCGGTCCTTGCGCTTCATGTCATGTGCGCTTAACTCGCTGCACTACCACCCGACTCCCAGTGCTTAGAAATTTAATTAACAATTCAGGCCAGCAAAATAGTTCACTTGTATGATGTGTGTGACTGAGGCTCAAACCCAACCTCACCACATTGAAGGAAGCTTGGGTGCTTGTTAGAGTTCGGGGCTACAGTAGGCCGGCTAGCTTCGCGGCAGTAGACAAAGACTTGGGGACACACGGCTGGGCAGAGAACGCAGTTTTATCTTTATTCACGAGCGGGCAAATCACCACACCATGTGCTTCTCCATCTTTTTCCTCTGGCAGCTCGGGCAAGAACTCTGGAAGTACGTAGGATTAGGGGGCCGGGAGAAGGGGGCGCATGAAACTAGCAGGGGCCAAACCACAATCTCCCAGAGGTGGGGAGAGGCGAGACCAAATCAACGTGAAGCAGAGCAACAGGTGCTGTGGTTCTTTCCCCTTTCTTTCTCTGTCCCTCTGTTTTTCGGCCTAAGGGGAGACAAAGGATGCTCTGATCTTAAAATACTCTTTAAAATTTTCTTTTCTTTTTATCTTAATTATTTTTATTTATTTGATAGAGACAGAGAAATTGAGAGGGGAGGGAGAGAGAGAGGAGAGCGCAGGGAGAGAAAAGTCATGTCTAGAAGTCAAGTACAACAGGAAGTGAGAGAGGTTGTAAATCAGAGTGGCCTGATCTCCTTTACATTTTGAGTACCTCCCTCCCCCCAGGGCATCCTGTGGATAGAGAGGAGCAAGACTGAGAGGAGAGAGGTGGGTAAGGAGGCAGTGAGTGGCCAGGTGAGAGAAGGTGGTAGCTTGGGGCCAGAGTGAGAGCAGTGAAAGTGGAGAGGAGGGAGAGCTGAATGTGGGAAGTAGAGGGAAGAGGAGGATTACTTGCCTCCAGCAGTCTAGGTCAGGAGTAGATGCATGCTTTTTGTGTATTCCTGGGTTTGAGCCCCAGAGCCCATTGCCAAGTTTCATTTCCACTCCCCCAAATAACAATAAAATTAAATTTTAAAAAAGAATAATCCTTAAACTTTTATCTAGATTCTAGGTAGTGCTACAGATTGACATGATGAGCCCTAAGGGAATTTGGTACAGGAGCTGGAGCCAGGGGTTTTGCTGGGAGCTTGTTAAGTTTGAGGTGCCCATGAGACCTCCAGATGGTGACTGATTTCAGGTCAGGATGGGATGGTTCCTAAAGCCAGGAAATTTGAGACCACAAAATATCTAACAATGGGATTTCAAGATAACCCTCAGGGAACAAGGGAGCTAGAGCAAGCAAGAAGGTGTAATACTGAGGGAGCTGCTAACCTACCAGGCCATCCTAGCATCTGGAAAAGTCAAGCCAAGGAGAAAGGAAGTCTAACTCGGTAATTGGGTGCTACAGCGTCAGGCTCTGCTCAGTGTTTCCCTCATGTGATTCTCATTTCTCATTTCTTCATCACTTGGAGTCACTGGGCCTCCCCACCCCAGAATCTCCCCATCCAATAAGCCTATTTGCCTGTGCTGAATATTGACTTCATTGTTTTGCTTCTAACAGTGTTTGCATTTTTTTACTGTATCAGTTTAATTTAATCAATTATGAATTAAGTTCACTGTCTTATATGAGCACCATGAACTGTACCCACAAAAATTCAAGAGCAACATAAAAACACAGTTTTCAGAACATCATAACAGATAGAATAACAATGAAAAGGTTGGAAACATTGCAAGAATTACCAAGACATGATGCAGGGGCCTTCAATGCGTATTCACTATTGGTAATGTGACACAGATAGATTTGCTCAAGGCATGGTTGCCACAGCCTTCAACTAGATTCACCCCCAAGCTACTGAAGTTTCCTTATCCCCAGCAGAGAGTAAGTACCTAGGCCTTTGACCTCCCTCAGGGACCCTTACCCAATGACTGGAGGTTACAACGAACAAGAACTGCTCCCTTTCCTAGGGTTTCCACAGCCCTGAGGCATAATCTATACTCCAGAGCATCTCTGAAGTCACACTGATACTACTCCCTGGAGAATTTTTCCCTCAGCATCTCTGGGGAAACACTTGCTATACAAGTTGTGTGCCTCTGAGCAACTGGGCTTTATCTCCTTCCCTTTTCCCTGCTTCCATATTGGATTTATAGACATACACAACATAATCATTTTTGTTCATTTAATGGGATTAGATGAAATATTTGTAAGCTTTTCTTATTTTCCAAAGGTGTTTTTTTTTCTCATATCTTTTTTTTTTTTTAGGCATATATTTTTTTTTTATTTAAATTTTTAATTTAAGAAAGGATTAGTGAACAAAAGCATAAGGTAGGAGGGGTACAACTCCACACAATTCCCACCACCCAATCCCCATAACCCACCCTCTCCCATGATAGCCTTCCCATTCTCTAGCCCTCTGGGAGCATGGACCCAGGGTCGTTGAGGGTTGCAGAAGGTAGAGGGTCTGGCTTCTGTAATTGCTTCCCCGCTGAACATGGGCGTTGACTGGTCGGTCCATACTCCCAGTCTGCCTCTCTCTTTCCCTAGTAAGGTGTGTCTCTGGGGAAGCTGAGCTCCGGGACACATTGGTGGGGTCTTCAATCCAGGGAAGCCTAGCCAGCATCCTGGTGGCATCTGGAACCTGGTGATTGAAAAGAGAGTTAACATACAAAGCCAAACAATTTGTTGAGCTATCATGGATCCCAAGATTGGAATAGTGGAGAGGAAGTGTTAGGGAGGTACTCACTGCAAACTCTAGTGTAATCCTGCTTTCAGGTATATATTTTGCAGTAGTTTATGGATACATGTGCACATACGCTCTCTCTCACAGAAACTGGTGTATGTCTAGGTTATGGGACTTTGTTAGAAAGTGAACTACCTGAGATGAAATTAGAGTGTACTATAAAAGGAAAGGTCTCACCCGAGTAATGAAGCTGAAGGGTTGTCATTCCACACGTGAAGTCTCTGGATACACACTGAGGTGAAGCATGTTGAGATGGCAATCGTTGCTTTGGTTAGGTTGTGATCGGCGGATGCAATATTATTTGGTATGGATTGGGAGAAGCATACGGGAACGTGAGCCCTATCCAAGGGTGCCAGGACTGGGGGAAGTAGGGGCTCTATAGTGAAGATGTGAGGTTCCTGCTGTCTTAGGGTTCAAAAAGACAATCAATAGTTAATATTATCATCACATTATTTGTTAATTGGGTTAACTTTGAAAAGTCCCTTTGTTATGGTTTGCTGTACAGTACCCAGTATCTTGTATATAGCTGTGCTATTGGAAGCTTCTAATCTACTTGGTCTAGGCTTTTGAGAGAGTCCGCATATCAAACACGTAGCCTATCTATTAAAAAGATTCAGTTTGTCTTTTGAGAACCTTTGAGACATACAATTGATTTCCCCCTCTCATATTAATTAACTACTGATTTATATGTCTACATTTTGCTAGGAGTGTACATAAACACCATTCCCATCACCAAAGGACCGTGACCCATCCCTCCCACCCATTCCCACCCCCCACTGGCCCAGGAAGCTACATGTCTACCCCTCACCACTGGGTTTTTACTTTGGTGCCCTACTTACAATTTGATCAGGTCCTGCTTTTAGTTTCCCTTTCAGATCTTCTAAGTCAGCTTCTGTTGATGAGTGGGATCATCCCATACTCATCTTTAACTTTCTGACTTAGTCCACTTAACATAATTCCTTCTAGCTCTGTCCAAGCTGGGTCAGAGAAGGTGAGTTCATTGTTCTTGATAGCTGCATAGTATTCCATTGTGTATATATACCACAGCTTTCTCAGCCATTCATCTGTTGTTGGGCACCTGGGTTGCTTCCAGGTTTTAGCTATTATGAATTGTGCTGCTATGAACATAGGAGTAAACACCTCTTTTTGGTTGGGTGTTATGGAGTCCTTGGGGTATAACCCCAGGAGAGGAATTATTGGGTCATATGGAAGGTCCATGTCTAGCCTTCTGAGAGTTTTCCAGACTGCTCTCCACAGAGGCTGTACCAATTTACATTCCCACCAGCAATGTAAAAGAGTTCCTCTGTCCCCACATCCTCTCCAGCATTTGTTGCTGCTGTCCTTTTTGATGTATGCCATTCTTACAGGAGTGAGGTGGTATCTTAGTGTTGTCTTAATTTTTTCTCATATCTTAACAGCCATCAAGTGGAAATGATTTTGTTTTTGATTCTAAAGGCAATTGTCTGTTTCTACTCATGTTGGTGTATTTGTTTACTGTTTAATGAAGTGCAACATTTCCAAACAGTTATTTACTTCTATCCTTCCAGCTCACAGAGTAGAAATTAATCTTAACCTGATAAAACTATTAGATGATTATTTCCTGTTCATATACCAGATCAATAAAATTACAGAGCTTAATCAAGGGAATAAGAAAGGCTGTTTAAGAGGGATAGATTGTAGTGAATGAGATCTTCCAGCAGAAATCTGCAAGCTTTTCCACACATTTTCAAGTGCTAATCACTGTGACTTTCATTTCTTCCTTCTGAAATAGTCTAGCAATGGTTTGAGGAGGAATTTGGAGCCAACAAACTAGTGGGCCTGTATGGAATTTTCCCTCCACCCTTGAGGGAAAAGTAAAATTAGATTCTATTTATTTTGATTGGATTTCCATTTTTTTGAAAAGTTTTTCGCTATTTTAGGGCCTCTATATAAAAAGCAGTAGGACCTTTGCTTTTTTTTTAAATTTATTTAAGAAAGGATTAATTAACAAAACCATAGGGTAGGAGGGGTACAACTCCACACAATTCCCACCACCCAATCTCCATATCCCACCCCCTCCCCTGATAGCTTTCCCATTCTCTATCCCTCTGGGAGCATGGACCTAGGGTCATTGTGGATTGCAGAAGGTAGAAGGTCTGGCTTCTGTAATTGCTTCCCCGCTGAACATGGGCATTGACTGGTTGGTCCATACTCCCAGTCTGCCTCTCTCTTTCCCTAGTAGGGTGGGTCTCTGGGGAAGGGGAGCTCCAGGACACATTGGTGGGGTCTTCAGTCCAGGGAAGCCTGGCCAGCATCCTGATGACATGTGGAACCTGGTGACTGAAAAGAGAGTTAACATACAAAGCCAAACAAATTGTTGAGCAATCATGGACCCAAAGCTTGGAATAGTGGAGAGGAAGTGTTGGGGGGGGTACTCACTGCAAACTCTAGTGTACTTCTGCTTTCAGGTATATATTTTGCAGTAGTTTACAGATACGTGTGAACATATGCTCTCTCTCATAGAAACTGGTGTATATCTAGGTTTTGGGACAAGACCTTTGCTTTTAAAGACATTTTACAGACTGTTCTTCCTTTATACCATCATCTTTTCCCCTTCCTTCCTTCCTTCCTTCCTTCCTTCCTTCCTTCCTTCCTTCCTTCCTTCCTTCCTTCTTTCCTTCCTTCCTTCCTTTTTTCTTTCTGAGTAAAGCAGGTGTCAGATCAGCTCTCTGTCCTGACTCCACACAAAACAAAATTTCCAAGTTTCTGTGTGGGGAAAGTTGAATCTAGTACAATCCTGTACCTGTGATAATCTCTTTTATCTTTATTAGCTTTTTGTCTGAGATTGGACATAACAAATGCCCACTGAATATTTATTGAATGAATAACTTGCTTCGTCTCAGGCACAAAACTAGAATATCAATATTGTGCTTTTCTTCATGTATACCTGTATTACCTTATTTCCCAACTCAGACACACACACACACACACACACACATATACTATTTGTCAAAAATCTGAAAACTCTATTGGGAAATATTTTAAAATTCATAGCAAACCTGTCTGTATTCATGTTACAGAATTAAATTTTACTAAACTCTGTTGCAGTGAAACATCCATTAGCACTTGCCTTTTGTCTGTAAATACCTCTGAAACACTTGGACTTTGATCACTGATTTCATAATACTCTGAAGCACGCAATTAGGAGACAATAATGCATGCTTTTTCATGTCTGAAAATCACACAGAAATTACGTTGTAACACTGAAGTCAGTTGGAAAATTTTATATCCAGTCACGCTGAGTCAATAGTACATTTAATTTTACATTTGCATACTTTGAAAGTATGGATATTTTTAGTTTTTTTTTTTTTTTCTGGAAACCAAACTCAATTAGAAATTGATTAAGGGGGAAAAGTCAGGCAAATAGTTTTTTTCTGTCTATTGGTGAGTTCATGCTTACCAATTGAGTGATAATAGGATAGAGGATTAAAGTTTATCCTTGGAGAGGTGATCATGATGACTATAAAATGCCTTTGGGGTTGTCTTCCAAGACAGGCCACCCTCACCATCTGCATAGTTAAAGAACAAGCGGGATTGAAACGAGTATTGTTCTTGCTGACTTTATTTAGCAATTTGTCAGTTGAGCAGCCTTCCATCTAGCAGGCAGAAAGAAGGTCTGTGGAGCTGTGAAAGTGAAAGAATTTTATAATCTAGGCAGAAGGGAACAGGAAGGAGGAAGTCTTACTAGTCAAAAAGGGAACTGGTCAGGCTACTAGAGAGCTCACCTGGTAGAGTACACAGCTTATTATAAACAAGGACTCAGGTTCAAGTTTCAGGCCACTACATGGGAGCACTGCATGAGGGAAGTTTCAGACCAGTAAAGCTGTGCTATGGTGTTTATCCCATTTCTCACTCTACCTCTCTATCTGATGGTCTTCTTTACCCCATTATCTAACAACAACAATAATAACAGAAGATCTTCTGGGAATGGTGGAATAGTGTAGTCATGGTACCCCAGCAATAACCCTGGCAGGGGGCAAAAATGATGGATTGGCTGTTTAAATTGTTTTTCCCAGTTTGGGGAGATAACATAATGGTTATGCAAAAAGCTTTTCATGTTTGAGGCACCAAAGTTCCCAGGTTCAATCTTCAGCACCACCATAAACCAGAGCTAGACACTGCTTTGGAAAAATAAACAAATAAAAAACAGTTTTTCATAAAGGAATGGAGAAGTGTATTAGGCAATTTACCTAGTGCTGACTCTTCTATTCCTGATTGATTTAAGTTTTCATATCTAAGAGAGTTGAAACTATAATATAATGAGATCTCATTTGGGTTCAGTGCTGTTGGGCTTGCTGTCTTACTTTTAGCTTGATAATTTGGTGAGTTTGGAAACTGTGTAAGGCTCGGTTAAGTCTTTCAGAAGAGCTTATATGACCTGAATTGACCTACATCTGTAACTTCGGGTGGAAGCTTGCAGACTTCAGGAGTTTTGGAAATCCAATAGAACAACTAAGCATAATACGTAGTTGGGAGTCTCTGTGGACTCTCAGCTCCATACCTGTGCTGAAGGAGGAATTCCATGAACTACCAAAAAAAAAAAATGTCCTGAAGAGACTGGCATACTTTAATGATGACTCTTTAGTCACTATCAGGCCACTCCATCAGCTGGGACCCTAATCGGGGAGTCCTGAGATTCCGGAACAGGCATGATGGGTCTAGACCTCAAATAAATCCCTCTCTCCATCGTTACCTGTCATTTCTATCAGGAACAACAAAACAGACCCCTTTGTGGGCCCCCATAGGACCTTGTCCTCAACTTGGATCAACAACGGTAGAGAATGTTCCATCCTCCTAAGGGAAGCTGAACAACATACTCTGTGCTACACCTGAGGAAGATGGGTCGATATTGGGGCAGCTTGGAATGTTCCTACTCATGACCACAGAGTGTGAGCTCAGATCTACAGGATGCAGAAGTCACATAGGCTCCTAAGCTGAATATGGACCCCAGACCAAATCAAATTGATGGGGTTTACAGTCAACAATATTTATACCCCTTTCCCATATTTGGCAGTTACTCTCTTCCCTGATCCAGCTTTCTATTCCTTTTCTAGCCATGACATGACTTGGATCCATCTGCATATCAGATTTCAGGCTCAGGGGAAAAAAAGAAAGAAAAAGAAAAAAAAAAAAAACTAGTATAGCCACAGGCCCTTTGGGATATAACTAAAATATGCCTACTAGCTATCTACAAAATGGAGGACTCCCCAACTCTTCGTCTGCACTATTCCAGCCTTTAGGCTCACGATTGGTCAACAATTTGCTTGGCTTTGTATGTTAACTTTCTTTTCAGCCACCAGGTTCCAGATACTAGCATGATGCTGACCAGACTTCCCTGGACAGACAACCCTACCAATGTGTCTTGGAGTTCCACTTCCCCAGAGCCCCACCCTACTAAGGAAAGAAAGAGGCAGGCTGGGAGTAGCAATTACAGAAGCCAGAAGCCACAATGACCTTGGGTCCATACCCCCAGAGGGTTAAAGAATAGGAAAGCTATCAGGGGAGGGGATGGATATGGAGTTCTGGTGGTGGGAACTGTGTGCAGTTGTACCCCTCAGATACTACGGTTTTGTCAGTGTTTCCTTTTTATAAATAATAAAAAAATGCCCTGAGGTTAAATATTCTTTTTAAAAATTTATTATTTTATTTTATTTTTTGTTTTACAAAATTACATGTCAGCAGGTGTTTAAATTCACTCTATTACTACCACCAGAGTTCTGAATCTTCAGTTTCCCCACTGCAATCCACCACAGTTCCCCTAAGGTTGTAGACATGGGCCAGCTATCTTCTCTACAACTATATGTCCACATTTATACGTATTTGTCCCCTTTTCCTCCTAATTCAACTTCTCTTTCCCTCCAATCCACCCATGACAACATAACTACCTCCACATGCCCGTCTCTTTTTCTTCTCTCTCTCTCTCTCTGGGTGTTGTTGGAGCTGTAGGCAGAGCCCTCTTATCTTCATCCTATCACTTCTCCCCCACTGGGAGTATGGATCAAGGTTGTTTTTGGTGATCAGAAGGTAGCAGTTCTGGCTTCTGTAACTGCTTCTCCGCTGAACATGGGCATTTACAGGGCTGAACATGGGCATTTACAGGTCGATCCATACCCTCTGCTTGTTTTTATCTTCCCTAGTGGACCAGAGCTCTGGAAATGGGAGGGTCCAGGACATATTGTTGAGGTTATCTTTCCAGAGAAGTCAGGATGGAATCATGCGTGGTAGCATCTTTAACTTGGTGTCTGAAAGGTGGCATGACCTAAGGTGAGACAAAATGGTTAATGAACAGGAACAAAAAAAGTAGGAATAGAACAGATGAGATTAGGGATTTTAGGGTAGAAGAAAGCTAGGAAATCCATTTTAGTCATCTTCCTGAGGGCACACATCTATGGTAGTTGTACTTGAGTTTGGTAACTAGCCTGAAGTTGGATAGGAATATTGTCTGAGAGAATGGTGTCAGAGTAGAAAAAAGAGCTAGAAAGTTGGATTAAGTCAGTGTAGTTCCTATTCTTGAAAAAAAAAAATTCTGTGGCTAAAATTAACTATTTACTTCATCCACCTGACGCAGGGCCTATATTTATAATATTGATATTGATATTTAGCACCAGAGCCTGTGTAACATCTAAGTTCCTATTGGTCTGAGCTTGCAGCTCATGGTCATAGCTGGGAACATTTCAGGCTGCACTCATTTCAGGGCCGGTCTTTCTTGAGTGGCAGGGCAGGATACCTCAACCTCCTTTTGGAGACTGGGGATATTCCTGAAGTTAAATATTCTTTTTTTTAAAAATGTTTTTTTTTTTTTAGTATTTATTTATTCATTCCTTTTTGTTGCCCTTGCTGTTTTTCTTATTATTGTAGTTATTATTATTCTTGTCGTTGTTGGATAGGACAGAGAGAAATGGAGAGAGGAGGGGAAGACAGAGGGGGAGAGAATGATAGACACCTGCAAACCTACTTCACCCTGTAGGTGGGGAGCTGGGAGCTTGAACTGGGATCCTTATGCAGGTCCTTGTGCTTCGCGCCACCTGCGCTTAACCGCTGCGCTACTGCCCGACTCCCGAGGTTAAATATTCATATAGCAAAAAGACAAATAAGAGAGTATAAAAGCGCCAGTTGAACTCTTGCTATTTTCTTACATGTGTAAATGGGGGCACTTGTTCTGTCAAACAGAACGATACTTTTTAGATAAGTCAAAACCTTTTTTTCCTCCCTTTATTGGGAGATTAATGGTTTGCAGTCTACAGTAAAATATAGTAAGTAGTTTGTACATGTTTAACATTTCCCAGTTCTCCACCTAACAATTCAACCCCCACTAGGTCCTCCTCTGCCATCGTGTTCCAGGACCTGAACCCTCCCCCCCTACCCCCAGAGTCTTTTACTTTGGTGCACCACACCAACTCTAATCCAAGTTCTGCTTTGTGTTTTCCCATCTGTTCTTATTTTCAATGTCTGTCTATGAGTGAGATCATCCCATCTTCATTCTTCTCTTTCTGGCTTGTCTCATTTAACACGATTCCTTCAAGCTCCATCCAAGATGAGGTGAAGAAGGTGAATTCATTATTTTTAATACCTGAGTAGTATTTCATTGCGTATATATACCACAATTTTCTCAGCCACTCATCTGTTGTTGGACACCTGAGCTGCTTCCAGGTTTGAGTCAAAACCTTTTAATCCCAGAATGACTCAGAAAATACAAGCTTCCTGACTGCTAAAACTATTAGCTATTTCCTAAATGTGTCCTAAGGCTTTTGAATGGTAAATGATAAAAATGTATTTGTCTTAATATTTTTAGTTGTCTATTAAAAGCAAATGTGAACTTTTGCATGTTTAAATAAATGTTGCAAGTGAATTCTGTCTGTATTAAGACTGTTGAACACCAACTCAGCTAAAGTTTTTCCCTCTTTGAAAGGAATGCAATGTTGATTCTGGGGCATTGATGTTTTACAATGCCTGATCAAGACAAAAAGGTGAAGACCACAGAAAAGTCAACTGATAAAAAGCAGCAAGAAATCACCACCAGGTAACCCTAGAGCAAATCTTTGTTAATTATTAACTCAGACTGTTTTAGCCATCAAATTTAGAGACTTTTTGGGAAATGGAGTAGACCTTGACAACCATTACTTTGGGATGTTTATTTACAGAGATGTTTATTCATTTCCAGGGCTCTAAATGGGGTTTGTAGTGTGTATAAGTGCAATTTCTAAAAGCACACCTCCACATGGCAGTGACATCAGTGGGTAGTGTCCTGGTTTGGCTGGAGTCTTCTGGTGGTTGACACTGTGTTGTTCTTTTTCCTAGGGACTATTCAGATCTTAAAAGGCTTCGGTGCCTTTTGAACGTCCAGTCAAGCAAACAACAGGTAGTGTTTTTAGAGACTGTGCATGCCTTAGTAAAAGAAAATCAGATGTTTTAACATTTAACCAGAAGACTCCGTCTTTACAAATGTGTACCTCTAGCCATGGAGATGTCTTTGAAATGACTTAGGAAATTACAGTTCCAAAATCAATTGGATGAACATTGATTTAGAGCAAACCCTCTGAAGGTGGGGAGCCGGGGGCTCGAACCGGGATCCTTCCACTGGTCCTTGCACTTTGCACCATGTGCCCTTAACCCACTGCACTACCGCCTGAATCCTAAAAATTTCAACTTTTTTTTTAAGTGGAAATTTAAAAAAAATTTATTGGGGAATTAATGTTTTATATTCAATAATAAATACAGTAGTTTGTACATGCATAAAATTTCCCAGTTTTCCATATAACAATACAACCCCCACTAGGTCCTCTGTCATTCTTCTTGGATCTGTATTCTCCCCACCCACCCACCCCAGAGTCTTTTATTACTTTCCTGCAAATTTCAACTTTTTAAACTTAACTATTTTCTTTTCCCAAATTCACTGTACTCCCAGATGTTTTTTTTTTTTAAGTGTGTGTTTGCGTATTTTACTAGAGCACTGCTTACTCATTTATTATGGTGCTGGAGATTGAACTTGGAATCTTTGGTGCCTCAGTCATGAAAGTCTTCTTACATATACATTATGCTGCCTGTCCAGTCCCAAAATGAGTGTGTGTGTGTGTGTGTGTGTGTGTGTTTGTGTGTGTGTGTGAATGTCCCAGTTTCAGATAAAGAAACAGAGAGAGACAGGAAGAGGGAGACACATGACAGCACCAGAGCTTCCTCCATTGCTCTGCCACCTCCTATCTGCTGCAAGGGCTTTGAACCTGGGCCATCTGCATGGCAAGGTATGTGCCCTATACAGTGAGTCTCTTTTTCTCTCTCTCCCTTTCTTCTCAGTTTCTGGCTATCTCTATCTAATAAGTAAAGATAATAAATTTTTTTTTTTCAATGTCACCTATGAGTATGTTGAACACCATGACTAGAGTCAAAGTAACACCAAGGATGCTTTTTTGACTGTAATTTTCCAACTTAAAAAAAATGTATTTATTTTTTTCCCTTTGTTGCCCTTGTTGTTTTATTATTGTAGTTATTATTGTTGTTGTTGTTGTTGGATAGGACAGAGAGAAATGGAGAGAGGAGGTGAAGACAGAGAGGGGGAGAGAAAGACACCTGCAGACTAGCTTCACCACTTGTGAAGCAACTCCCCTGCAGGTGAGGAGCCAGGGGCTCAAACCGGGATCCTTAAGCTGGTTGTTGTGCTTTGCACCATGTGTGCTTAACCCACTGTGCTACCACTCAACTCCTTAATTTTCCAACTTTTACAGGCTCACCAGACTTATTGTAATCCCTTTCAATATCATTTCCTTGTTAACACCTGGCAGGCTTAATTAAAATGAATTTTAACCCAGTTTCAAAATTTGCAATCTGTTGTCTGACAGGTTCACATGGCATATCTTCTTGTAAAATATTTAACCATCCAAAAATGTGTATTTGTTCTATTTTAATTTTTCAGACAGAAGGAGTTTCTAAGGAAAAATAAAGAACTCTCATTAGTCTTGTGAAGGCCCTGAAGTTCACAACATCCATTTGTAGTTTGTTTTATAAATTTTTCATGCATTTGTAATTTAAAATAATAAATATTATTCTAAACATCCTACTCTCTTTTCTAGGAAATAGTGTAGAGAATTTTATAGATGACAAAAGATATTGGAGAGAGAATAATTCACGAATTTATTAATACTTATACCTTGCATGTTCCAGAAAGGATTGAAGCAAGCTTATAAATAAGCAGCAGGTGGGACAGGTCATCATTAATTAAAACCAGGGCCAAAGAAAAAAGAAAAGGATCAGAAATGCAGTAGAGTCAATGTTAGGCCAAAGTGTCCATCAAAATAGGCAACAGAACCCATATTTGGCTTTTGAGATCTTCAGCAGTCTACTTAAAAGGTATAGCTGGGAGTAAGGCCCATTCGCTTGACTCTGTTCCAACAAGATCTGGGCCAAGAGGGCCAATTAAGTGGTTGCAGAAAAAAATCTGCTCCATAGAGGACTGCAAAGAACTGAATGTTCTTCTGAATCTGTAATGATCCAAGACATTCTCTGCACTGTTTCCTGTGTCCAGTGCTCTATGTTGCCTATGTCCCACCTGTATGTTCTGATGTTCTGCACATCTTGCTTCAACACATTAGTCAGCTGTCCTGTGTGGTAGCACCACAATCTTTCAGATCTGGACACAGAGACACACTGGGGTAGAGGGGTACTTGTTACAATAAGTAGGAGACAGAAGAGCCATAACCCACTACACTTTACAACTAAACACTTTAAGACAAAGAATTGGCCCCGGGCTTTTGAAGCAGAGTGAATTAACAAACTTGATTGGAGATTTCATCTAATGTTGTCACAAATTTTCCTCTCCCTTAGAATGGGAATCTGGTTTTTAAAAGTTATTATAAGTATTATTATTACAATTAAAACCACAGAAAGTTGAGAAATGGTTTTGAGTTGTAGTATGAAAAATAAGACAACAAACTTCATTACAAGTTCATTATCTTCAAAGGAAAGTTGTTTTGATCATTGCCGGACTGCTGTGGAAAGAAGCAGCACAAGGCTTGTTTCTTGTGTTCTGAGAGACCAGGTTGAGGAAAGACAATTACAGGACAAGGAAGGAAGCTTATAAAAGTCCTGAATGAATGATACAAACAGAGCGTCTGTGCTTTTTAATGAGGATAAGAGGTCACTTTGAGTTTGAGTCACAGGGAAGGAAATGGCTCTTAGAGTGAGCTGGCTGACCTACTGTGGAATTGATAGGAAAGGCATTTTAGATGAAATGATTCAAATTATCAGCCATCTGAAGCAAAGATGGAAACAAGCATTTAAAGCTAACTAGATGCTTCTATTCAAAATAATGACCAAGTTAATAGGAATTCCGTAGTTTCTAAAGGGCCACCTACAAATTTTGTACTTGGTCCCACCCAGAAAGAAGCAGCAGGGTATGTTGAAACTTCCAGGCTGAAGAGATATGATCAAACTTTTTTGGAGAAGCTCTATGCTGCAACCTTTGTTTGCGAGTCCAGTCTCCAATGTCTTTCCTTCTCACTTGGGCCATTTAAGCTATTTAGGACACATGTTTTAGAGGACACATGTTTTTCCCCCTCTGTCTTCTAGTCTGTGTAAAAATCTACCCAGAACATTCTGAAATAGCCCTGGTATCTTTTTCCATGCTCCACCACATCTCCTTGGTTTTCTGTCATGACAAATTTTTGTTCCCTAATCTTTATTCCCTTTTGTCTGCCCCCCCATACTCTGCAGAGCTGGAAAATCCTTGAAGTCACAGACCATATTGGTTTGTTTTTTTTTTTAAAGAGTTTTTTAAAATTTATAAATGAGAAAGATAGGAGGAGAGAAAGGGCCAGACATCACTCTGGTACATGTGTGTCTGGGGATTGAACTCAAGATCTCATGCTTGAGAATCCAGTGTCTTAACCACTGTGCTATCTCCTGGATCATACCAACCATATTGTTATACATAAATGTCCAATGCCTTACACAATATTTGAAAATGGTGTGTCTGTAACTAACAAGCTGAATGGGTGAAATCATCTACAGATAGTTTATCAGAGTGTAGCAAAGAGATTGGGGACAAAATGAACAACAGCTTCACATTTGAACACTGTGTGCTCCACTCTGTAAGAAGTGAAAGAACATAAAGATAGATTTGATATTGCCCTTAAGATGACCAGACTCAAGGGGGAAAAGATGCTGTGTGAGCTAGACATTGTGCTAGACTGTGTTAAGTGCCATAAGGAAGATGAAGGTAGAAATGTCTCTGGGGAAGTAAATAGTACTTGCATGGAGGCTCAGGGACATGTTCATTGGGAAGCTTTTTGGCTGAGCTCTGACATGACAACATGTAGCTCATGTTCCCAGACATACAGAGATCAAATATAGGAGTGCTTTCTCAGATGGGGGATTAGTTCCATGTGTCCAGAATTTGGGCGTGTTTGTTATTTATTGTCACCAGTGTTATCACTGGGGCTGGTAGAACAAATTCACTAATGCTCCTGGTGGCCATTTCCCCCTTTCTCCTTCCATTCCATTCCATTCCATTCCATTCCATTCCATTCCATTCCATTCATCTCCCTCCCTCCCTCTTCCCCTCTCCCTCTTCCTCCTCCTTTCCCCTCCTCCTCCTTTTTCCTTTTAATTTGATAGGACAGAGAGAAATTGAAAAGGCAGGGGGAGGTAGAGAGGGAGAGAGAAAGAGAGACACATGCAGACCTGCTTCACCTTTCATGAAGCTTTCCTCCTGCAGGTGGGGACTTGAACCTGGATCCTTGCACATCATAAGGTATGAGTTGTACTCACAGGCAGAAGTTGAAAAACAAGATCAGCAGAGAAAAAACAAGTAGAAGCTGAACTGGAGTTGGTGTATTGCACCAAAAGAAAAAGACTCTGGGCCGAGTGGCGGGGAGAGCGCAGGTCCTGGAACAGGATGGCAGAGGACCTGGTGAGGGTCGTATGGGTGTGTGGAAAACTGAGAAACGTTGTGCATGTGAAAACTATTGTATTCACTGTCAAATGTAAAACTTTAATCCCCCAATAAAGGAAAAAAAAAAGGTGTGAGTTGAACCAGGTGCACCGCAGCCTTGCTTTAGGGTGTTGTTTTTTATTCATCTGCCATCTTTCTTGTTTTTCACCTAACTTTTTTGTTTACTCATTTATATTATATGGACTTACATGTTATTTTTCTATTTATAGCCATCTTTACTATTTAGCAATATAACTTTAAACATTTACTTATTACTGAATAAGGAAAGAGAGAAATACTTAGCTCTACTACATATGGTGTCAGGGACTGAATTTGGTGTCTCTGACTCACAAGGTTTTTGCTCTGTTGCATAGCTGTTTCTCCTACCCTAGCATGGAAATATTTACTGAAAAATGACCTTTATTTTGTCATTCTCTCCTTACCTCATCTGCTATAATTTAACTAGTCACAGAACATTGCTTATTTGTACTTTGGAAAGAATAGGATCTTTGCACTGTGCTCTAGAGGCCTCACTATGGTACAAGAAACTAATTTTGATTTTATCCCAATAACAAGTAAATTATGGAAAATGAAACTATTTGGGTATTAATAACTTTATAATTTATTATGTTAATACCAGATCACATTGTAAATGGGGGACTTTTCAGATCATTGTAGTTCACTTATGCAAACTACTATTTTATTATGATGTATTCTGTGATCTGTTTCAATGACTTCCATAAATATGCATTATGAAGATGTTCAAACTGACTAGAAGTGAAGGAATTCTGCTTTACCTTTCTATTCCTAACACCTGGAAATAATGTGCATGGTTTGTAGATGCTAAAGAATGAATGAGGACTGACTTGTTCACAGTTTGGAGCTCCACTCTATATCAAAATGTCCCAGCTGGGTCTGGAACACTCTAATTTGATTCACATTTCTTTTTAAAAAAATACTTAATTTATTTACTAATGATAGGGATAAGGGGAGAGAGAGAAAGAACCAGACATCACTCTGGTACATGTGTTGCTGAGGACTGAACTCGGGACCTCATAGCTTGAGAGTCCAGCACTTTATCCACTGTGCCACCTCCCAGACCACGTTTGATTCATGTTTCAATTACCTGAGAAACTTTAAAAACTCTTGAGTGCCAGATCTTCCCCAGACCAGCTTCTACAACCCAGCGTGAGATGATCAGCATATCTTATCATATACCTGACACTCAGGTGAATATTTAAGTCAACGGTGATTCAGCTTTGGAAAACCCTTACAGTTGACATACCTGTTCTATTTATTAACTTGGGAAATATTTTATTCTTTCATCTCTCTCCAGACGTCTCCCTAAGATACGTTACTTTCTTTATCTGTTATCCTCATGTGCTCTGTGTTTCTATTTCTGTAGCTTCCAGCCATCAACTTCGATAGTGCCCAAAATAGCATGACAAAGTCTGAGCCTGCCATCAAGGTGGGTGGACACAGACCTCGAGGTCAGTGGCATGAGTCCACAGAAGCTGTTGAACTTGAAAATTTTAGGTAAGAAATTTAGTATCTCCTGTACCTTCACCCACCTATTCTCACAAATCCAAAACTTTAAGTTTCTCACAGAAGTTAAGATGAAAATCTCTTTCAAAATGATCATGGGCATTTATAATTTGGTGAATTTAGTTATTGCTGAAACCTTTCCCAGAAATAATGTGTAAACTGCCAGTAGAGCTGTTACGTGTTTTCAGAATACCTTGTTGACATAGTTTGGCATTTGCTCCAGGAAGAAGCAGTACCAGGTTTGTTGACCTGACCAGGCTAATTCCCAGCTCTGTCTTCAGTTTTAGTCTCTGTCTTGCCAGCAATGTGAAGTCATACAGGCAGCCATTGCTGTGAACAGGTGTGCTAGCAAAAATGGTACTTGTCAAGGCCAGTGTGAAGAGTCAGCCTTTGTATATCTCGCACATCTCCATGCAGACCTCTGTCAGTAGAAGCTATATAGTCTTTGTAACCACTCTTCTTTCAGGAGTTGGTTCTCTCAGGTTTATAATATGTGAAGATCACTTAGCATTAAGTACTACTTAAATAGTGAATGACATGAAATATTAATATGAATAGTCTAGAAAGGTCATTTATCTGGCCTAGATTTTGTTTCCTTTTCATTTTATGTGAGTACACTTAATAGTCCATAGTTACATAATGTTATGTGAGTTCATATTTTCAAAATTATTATTATTACATATATAAAATTTATTTTTTGATAGAGACAGAGAGAAATTGAGAGGAAGGGGGAGATAGAGAAGGAAAGAGACAGAGTGACACCTGCAGTCCTGCTTTATCACTTATGAAGCTTTCACCCTGCAGGTGGGACGAGGGGCTTGAACCTGCACCCTTGTGCACTGTAATGCATGTGCTTAGCCAGGTGCACCTCTGCCTGGTTCCCTAAAATTATTTTTATAGAGGAACACTGAGTTCTTTAAACATTGCTACATAGTCTATCAGTGTACAACAGTGTTTTAAGAAATCTTACAGCTCTTACCTGGGTAATGACACTGTTCAGTGACATCTGAAAGATTTCAAAGGAGTTCAAGTTCAAATGGCAATATAGAGCTACAGAAATTGCCTTTGAGGTGATCTGTTTATATAATTCCTCCTTAGCTGGCCTAGATTAAAATTGATCTACTTTTATACACACAAAATATTATATAGTTCTTATTTTTAATGTTTATTTATGAGGAAGAAATTGAGATAGGGATAGGGACAGGGACAGGGGTAGGGTTAAGAACAGGGACAGGGACAGGGCATCACTATGGAGTGCTGGGATTAAACTCAGGACATTTTGCTTTTTCATATAATGTTCTATCCACTGTGCCATCTCCTGGGCCACTACCATTTCTATAAGAATGTATTTTGTAGAGAGGTTACTTTTGTTCTTTAGCTCTTAACCTCTTTCAATTTTGAAGTAAAATGTCTTGGGAGTAATTTTATTCTCTGTGGTGGACCTTAAAAACATGAAAAAAGAAGTTGAAACTCTAGTATTCAAAGATCTGACTGAGTAAACACACACACACACACACACACACACACACACACACACACACACCACATACGGCTACTACAAAAGTGCTCATGGTTGTAAGGGTATACAACATGTTAATAAAACCCTATAATTTGCAAATAAATGAGAATGACAACTGGTAATGTTGACAAGGATATTTGCTAGTGAGGTTGTAGTTAGGTGGAAAGTGATGTCAAGGCATTTTCTATAGAAAAATTGTCCAGATACTGTGCCTTGATCACTGTTTACTTCCTTGTATACATTCTCTTTAGCTACCTAATACTAGCTGTGTGTTTAGAGGGAATACTTTAACTAGTATGGTAAAATCAAACATGTATGCTTGTCTATCATCCTTACTATTGATGTTCTGTTTTCAGAATTGATTCTTGCCTTTAGCAATATATTAAATTCCTAGAATCCTCTAATATTGGTATAAATGCAGGTGATATAACAATGCATGGGTGATTTCAAGGCAGCCTCAACAATTTTTTACTAAAAAACTTTTTTTTTGTATCATCTTAGTATAAACTACAAGAATGAGAGAAATTTCAGCAAGCATCCACAGCATAAACTATTTCAGGAAATATTTACAGCATTGGTGAAAAATAGACTCATATGCAGGTAAGATTGTCCCAGGAAAGGCAAGAGTGACCTATTTTGTATGCGTTACTTATAACATATGGTTTAAAGAAGTTTACAAATTTGAATACAGCATATAGTCTCCCGTTAGTTTTGACTGCAAGATGCCTTACCACAAACCTTGAATCTTCCCATCATTTTGGAACTTGACTGGGATATCTATTTTCTGTGTAAAAAAGTGAAATGGTGAAAAATTACTCCTATTTTGGAAAACAGGAGAAACATTAATCATTTAATAGCTTGACTAAAATAAAACTCTGACTTGGTCCAGTGTAATAGTTTTCTTAATGGGTCTTGCATCATGATTCAGCTACTAACCATATGCCTCAGTGGTGGCCTCGTGATATGATCTTTTTGCATGGATTATTTAGTGTTGCATATTTAAGTATCAGATAGTGACTGCTCAAAACAGTGACTTAGCTTAAAGCCATCTATGATTAGAATGGCCTTTGTACTCACATTAAGCAGATCATTCAACTGGCTTAGATTACATAAGAAGTCTACAGTCAATTATGTTTTGTAATTTGGCCCCTACTCGGTTCATGTTACTATACCCAGAGATTGTTAAAAGATTTATGAGTACTACAAAGGATGTGAAGTTGTCCTGGACTGTTTTACTCTTGAGTTTGGGCAGAATAGAATAATGGCTACTAGCAGAACAATTATGCCTGAAATGGTACTAGAAAATGAAGTTCTTTAATTTGTTTTGAAGACATTGTCATCCTCTTCACTGGATGTCCCATCGACCATTTCATGGGTCAGTTCTTTGGGGAAGACAGCTGGAAAATAAAATAATTCTGAAATCAAGAGATTTCTTGTTAAGACCTTTTCAAATTCTTCATGATTTATGAGGCATCTTAAATTGGCTGGAATTACTGCCTTGCAACATGAGCAGTCCCTGGAAATCTTCAAACTATGAAGAGATGAATGTAGATCTCTTTGCTTTCATAGTACAGGAAAGAATTTAGGAATGCTGAACATCAAGAGCATCCTTTGATGTCATGCTTTGTTTGCTGACATATTGTTATGTTCAGTTCTATTCTAAAAGCAGAGTTGGGTAAAATGTGGCTTGAGTAGAAAGATCTCCCTTATTTCTTACCCCACACAACCATACCAAACTGTCAGAACTGTTTTTTTTTTTTTTCCCTTTTTCTTCTAATATTAGAATTACAGAAGCATTACATCTCAGGGTCTTTACTGGTATGGTCTTTTAACCATTTTATTTGTGAATATAAAGTGTAATATTGACTGGAACATTTGAATTCAATTGAGTAAACAAATTGTTGAGTATCAGTTAATACTACATGCAAGAAACAAAAGGACTTAATGGTGGGAAAAGAAAAGGGTAAAAATACAAAGATGAATAGTATATATGGTTCCATTTTCCTTAAGATCTCAGAATCTACTCTAGTTGGAAAAAAAAGTTATCCCCTATCCCAATACAAAGGAAAATATAAATGATTTCTATTAAGATAAATAAAGGCTGGGAGAGATTTGGGGTGTGTGGACTTGAGTCTTTGGTCCAATTTTGTTTTAGATAAGTTTGGTCATATTCAGGACAGAGACCCATTTGATCTTACCCTGATAATATTGGGAACTCATTCTCATTTATGAAGTGTAAACCCTTCCAACCCCTTTCTCAATTTGTGTTAAATTGATGTTGGTCTTGCTTTTTTTCTGTTTTACTCCCTAACTTCAGTTTCCCCCTAAAGCACAAGTTGGATACTCCTTTCTGCATTCTTTTCCTAAGATTTATCAGTGACTATTCCCTTGTTCTCAGAAATGAAATTACCAGGTGGCATCTGAAATGAAACAGGATTTGTTAATCCAGAGTCAGATAAGGTAACACCACAAATATCTCATGGCAGATCTCAAAGGGCAAATGAAAGCATTGCGTCTGAATATGAGGTTACTTGTGTTTCTTGTGGTGATGCATCTTGATGGATGACAGGATATGGAAGCAACTTTCATTGATCCAACCTTTCTTTCTGCCATAATGTCATTGGTCCACCACAAAGAGTATTGTTGGAAAGTAAATCCACTTCTTTTCCCTCACATCTGCCTGACCAGGAAAGTACAAAGTGTGCATAGTATACAAAACTAGGTTGTTAGGAACTTTTATTTTTATTTTTTCTTATAATTGCAAATAATGGAATCTTAGGGTAGCTAAACACACATCTTACTATGCACAGGGATCTGGGTTTGAACCCCTGCTCCCCACCTGCAGGGGGGATGCTTCAGGAGCAGTGAAGCAGGTGTCTATCTTGTTATGAACATTTATAAAGGAATACAAATCCACTGCTCCTGGCAGCCATTTTCCTCTCATTTTATTGGACAGAGACAGAAACTGCGAGAGGAGGTGGGTAGAGAGGGAGAGAGAAAGATACCTGCAGACCTGCTTCACCACTTGTGAAGCTTCCCCCCACCCCCAGGCTGCAGGTGGGAAGCTGCAGGCTCTGACACGGATCCTTGCTCGGGTCCTTGTGCTTAGTACTGTGTGTGCTTAACCAGGTGCACCACCTTCCAGCTCCCCCCTCCCCCACATAAGAGTCTCTTTGCATAACCTTTGTGCTATTTTCCTAGCCCTCACTGTAATTTTTACATATTAGCTCTCAAGTCACATATTGGTTTCTTCTGCTGTGCATGAGGGAAAGCAAAGACCTAGTCATCCTTTCTCTTTCCAAGTCCTATCTCTAGTGCTTTCATGTCTCCTTTTCTTTTTATCTTGGTATCAGTAAGTAGCATATGATTCTAGAAGCCACATAACAGGTGGTCAAAGACAGAGGCCTTGGGAGCTGTTCATGCTGCCATGTATTAATAGTCCTGTTAAAGCAGAGGCAAAAGTTCAGTCACAAGAGGGAATAAATATTTGCCTGCTCATGAATTCACTGCAGTGTGGCTATGTTGAGACATTATCTCCAGGGAATCACAAGTTTGTCAAAACTGCCACAAAAGCCCCCCAGTCACCTCTGAGCACTCATGCTGCTCCCAAAGCGAATGCATTTGAAAGGTCACTTCCTCTTCATTTATCCCCTCTGGTGGGTGGAGGGGAGCATAAACTTGGGAGGCAGGTCTCAAGTCTAAGCCTTTGGCACAGCTTCAGGCCAGCCTTTCAGCTTCTCTGCGTAGGCTACAGTTCCTGAGTTAATAAAAGGAGGGCACTGATTTTTACAAGCTGCCTTTATTTTTCTGCTTGTACTAAGTTATATGTTTCCTAGTCCCCTGACTCTTGGCATAGAGAGGCATGTCTCATCTTACAGAACACTCCATTCCTCTTGAGTACCAGCACTCCATTGCAGGTGCTGCGTCCTTGTGGGGGGTTCAGGGCTGGGCACCAAGGAAGGAACAAGGTCAGCACACAGTGAACAGAAGCCAGGGGACACAGCCACCAGGAATTCTATTGCCATTCACAGCAGCAGAGGCCAGAGTCACGTAGAAATATTAATAGTTTTGGGCTTTAGTCCCAAAATTGCAGAAGAAAACAAAACAAAATGCTATTTGGCTTGAACAGAACTTTCAATTTGAAGATATTTCTGGAACTTTATTTACTTACTCTCCTTTAATAGTAATAAACCAGCCACCCTCAAAAAATAAAATACCTGTTTTGGAATTCCTTTTTTCTCTCTTATTTTTTCAGAAGGGAGAGAAGACAGGAAAACTACATTTTGTGTTTATTTTAAATATGAATAAAACAATGGACAGGTCATGGATTCCCCTCATGCAATTTGTATATAGTTAGCAGGAAAACTACCAAGTGCATGCATACTTGTAGCATAAATCGTTTCTTAATATGTCCATGGTTTTTCCTCTTAAGAAAAGTCACCTGCACTTAATTGCCTTAGGTTGCCAGCAACTGTTGAAACTTGATCATAATTTCTGCTAGATCTTTGGGATGTGGTATCTTCATAGGCCAGCATGCTATTCTTAACCACCCCCAGTACCTGAAAGAGAAGCTAGTCTTGTGACTTTTCTCTTTTTATAAAGATTGACGGTGCTCTCTTTGCAATAGGCGCCTCTGATTAGCTACATCCTCACAAGTCTTCCCCTAGATGATTGTTTCATTTGAAGTATATCCAAATTTGCATTATTTCCCTCAAGGCAGGGAAGTCAGGATGAACTACAGTGCACTTTTCCAGTGTGCCCTTGGCTATTTCCGCCTGATTGGCAGTTCTGTGGTGCTCTGAGACTTGCTTTTATTTTCAGAAGAAAAGGAGCTTCACCTTCCTAGCAGAAGTGTCACTGTTGTGGTGCCTAGGCTGTAGCCTTGACATAGTTGTGGCAGGCAGGTCCTACCAGGAACCTTGGGTGATGGCTGGAAGAGTAATTCTCAGTTCAGTGATGATCTTAGGACTTCAATCTCTTTCCACCAAGTCAGGTCTCTACTGGCACTTGTTATCTACAAAGAATACTCACACACTTCTAGGAACACAAGGCACAGGAAATATATTTCCAGCCTCCTTCCCATGAATTCAGTCTTAGCACATGGCAGCAATGGTGAGGGTTCAGGGAGGGAGTGTAAGTGAGCAAGGGTAGAAGATGACACCTTGAGTGGCAGTGGCCAGAAATGTCCATCCCAAAAGGGAGACTGACTTTTTTTTTTTTTTTTTAGTATTAATTTATTTCCTGTTTGTTGCCCCTGTTGTTTTTATTGTTGTTGTAGTTATTATTACTGTTGTTATTGATGTCATCATTGTTGGATAGGACAGAGAGAAATGGAGAGAAGAGGGGAAGACAGAGAGGGGGAGAAAAAGACAGACACCTGCAGACCTGCTTCACAACTTGTGAAGCGACTCCCCTGCAGGTGGGGAGCCGGGGGCTCGAACCGGGATCCTTATACCGGGAAGACTGAATCTTATGCATTCAGGTATTATGATGATTTGAGCTAGAACTGAGTATCTCAGTACCGCAAAGGAAATAATGTTGAATTCTGTCATGTGAGGAAAACAGCTAATGGGGAGAGGGGTGCCATACCAGGGTAGACTTGGGGCCAGAGCCAATGTCTGAAGAATCCCAACTTGACTGGGAGCACAGCTAGCTCAGATGTGGAGGTGGAGAGGGCAGAATAAATAATATGCCACCCAGTCTGGAACAAGGCCATTACCCTCCTGAGTTTTTCTTGTGTTGTTGCTAACATCTGCACCACTCTGTTGGACCGGTGTGGAAAGCAGTGCGAGATGAGTGTCAACTAACAGGCTGTGTACATGGCGACCTCTGCACCACTGCATACTTTGATAAAAACAGCTGCACGCAGATGGCCTCATGTCACATCAGGGAACATCTTTCTAACTCTTTGGAAGTTGCTTCTATTGCAAAGGTCATAGAAGGCTGTCATGGGATGTGTCCTGGGTACTGTCTAGCAGCCCAGGCCATGTGCAGAGAGCTCAGAGCCCTTGTCTCATGTGTCTCCTGAGAGCATGCCATTAATCATTCACTTGCACTAATTTTCATCTCAGGATCTAATTCTGAGATGTTTCATCCACATGTTTCCCACACTGTCCACTCAAGTGCCCTGGAGGCTGCTAAGAACCTCCACTGATAGTAGAGTTTTTATTTATTTATTTTTTAATTTTCAGGAAAGCAGTGACACACTCCATTTATCAGGCATGATATCAACGACTTAGAGTAGTCTATGGTCTCTGTAGTGGATAGCCTTCCTTAGATCAGGGTAGGAAATCTTTTTTCTGCCAAGAGTCATTTGCATATTTAAAGTCATTTATTGGTCATCAAAATCTATCACCTTCAAATTAGCATTTGTTGTTGAAGAAAACTCCTAGATTCTTTGAATTTCAAGTCTAGCGTGTAGTTGGCTTAGCAGGGCCAGATCAAATGATTTCTCAGATTGCCTATGGCTTGTAGATTGGACTCCCCCACCTTTGATTTATTTTTATCTAATTGTATTTTTAGTGTATTCTTTTATATTAGTGGTCTAATGCTGGCTTACAAGATTATAAGATTATAGGGGTATAGTTCCATACTACACCCACCACCAGAGTTCTGTGTTCACATCTGCAACCCCCTCCCCAATGTATAAGCACCATCATTCTTGAGAGCTTGTTTGGAGGTTCTAGCAGGGGAGTGCAGCTACTCATATACCCTGGACCCAAGACCGATCCATCTCTATTCGGGAAAGCCGTCCTCTTCGACTGAGCGCGCAGCTTCGGGAGGGACACACATGGAGTGGTGAGGGAGGAAGGGGACACCTGCCTAGCCAGCCAGATCAGCCGATTCAACCCTGGCGGTCAATGGGGTGACAGATGTCGCAGCCAAATCGCCCTCACATCCAGGCACCATCATTCTTAAAAAGTATTAGTAACAGTTTGGCTGCTACTTTTTTTTTGTTTGCAAATTCATGTTTCAATTCCCTACATTTCACATGTGAGCAAAACCATCAGGTAGGTAGTTGTCTTTCAATTATTTAAGCATAGTCACCTCCAGTCCTATCCATTTTGTCTCAAAAAACACAATGTCACTAAAAAACTTATTAAGGATTTACAAAGTAAGATAATAGGAGTACAGTACCACACCATTCTCAGCACCATCTTCCTGTATTGCCTCCCCCATGATAACTGCCATAGTTCTCCCAAGGCCTTAGGTTAGACCACCCCCCCTAAGTTCATGTGTTTCATATAACACATATGAGTGAAATCATCTGGTACTTTTCCTTTACTTCCTTACTTACTTCATTAAGCATAATCACCTCCAGTACCATCCATTTTGTCCCCATGGATGTAGTATCATATTTTTTACACAGTATCATTTTAAAATCACAGATAAATATTCCACTGAATACATGCCTTATAACTTCTACATCCCATCATCTGTAGGTGGGCATTTAGGCTGCTTCTACCCCTTGGTTTTTGTGCATAAAACAGCTGTGAGTAGGGGGAGGGGTGTGGAAATGTTCTTTTGAATTAGTGGGTTTTTTTGTGTGCGTGTGTGTGTCCTTTGTATAAATGTCTAAGAGTGGTATTGCAGGATCATAAACTATTTCTATTTTCATTTGTTTAAGGCTTTTCTCTTTTCCAAAACTCTCCACCCCTGACTTAGATGATGGCATACCTTTCTGATACTGGTTTTCAGTGTTTGTTTTGATTTAAAACAAACAAACAAACAAAAACAAGTAGTGTATGCAAACTAAACAGAGGAGGAAACAAGAGATGGTGGTCTCCAAGCAGACCCCATGGCTTGAGAAGTTGGGGTGCAGTCGCCCAGTCAACATGGCTATTTCAGGATAAGATAACAATGTTTGTTTTAGCATATGCATGCATGCTACTTTTTAAGTGGGTACTAAATTATTAGGGCATGAATTGTCATTACCTTGGACTTGATTATTGGGACTTTTAGCTGTTGCTTTAGGTCGATGAACAACCCATGAGCCAAGTGATTTTGGGGAACTTTGCTTTGTAGTGATAAAGATGTATTATCTGTTTTGTACTCAAATGGGTCAAGGATTCAAGCATCAAATAAAAGTCCCCAGTTGCAGAGTAAGCTTGCATGTAATACATGCTTATTCCTCTGTGTTCACTATTTCCCATTCCAGTTTTATATTGCTCATGAACTGTCACAACAGTCTTCTAAAAATGAACATGTTCTGTTTTTTTTTTTTTTTTTTTTCATTTCAGAGAGTGGGTTAACCGAGCCCCATCTATTCATTTTCTGAGAGTATTAATCTGTCTGAGACTTCTAATGAGGGATCCATGTTACCAGGTTAGTTAAAAAAAAATGTGTGTGTGTGTGTGTGTGTGTGTGTGTGTGTGTGTATTTATGAAGACAAATACAAAGCTGGTATTTTTTTCTTGGAAGCAGACCATATTAATTTTCTATACGTCTCTTACAACTCGATAGCATGCAACCTTGGAAATGATTTCACTTGCTGTTTAAAAAAATATGAGAGAAGTGACTTAACAGGAACAAAACCATCTGTATTTCTCCTTTTTATTTATGGGATTAAATGGGTTGAACTTTAGAACTGTTTTCATTATTACCTTGCATTTTAAGCTGTTGGCCGATCAGAGATGTTCCCAGTTGGCCACAACTTCTGGCCTGTTTAGGGTTTAGCAGTTTACTAGCTCAAAGTCAACAGTGATAAATAAGGAATCCTCTGCTGGGGGCTCCAGAGATGGCCAGTGGGAAAAGTCAGCTTCTGCAAATTCAGTAGTTTCTCCTGAATTCATAACTCTTACTAATCTGTGGCCTTCTGAGGTGAGCAAGGGCCTTCCCCTTGCTCTCAGATAAGGGTTCTGAGGACAGGAATCTTTCTTTCAATTGTATTTATTTGTTAACAACTGCACTGTAAACCATTAACCCTCACTCCCCGTAAAAATTTAAAAAAAAATCTTTCTCACCTCTTATTAGTTAACTGAATGCTATGGCCTCAGTTGTTGTGACTCTTAAACTTTAATCTGCATACAAATCACATGGGGATCCAGGAACTGCAGATTCTGACTTGGTAAACTGAGGTCGCTGTTCCTGCATTTCTAACAAACTTTAAGGGGCTGATGGTACCACTGGTCTGTATTTTGTAGCTTTAAAGAAAAATGTACCCAACACTTCACCTAAGCCCAGTTGCTAACTATACAGTTGCTCCCATAAAGCACTACTGGTCAAAATTTTAAGTGTAACAGGAACACCCAGAGGTTACGGGTTAGCTGGAGTCTGCTCCCTGTTCTGATTCAGCAGCTTTGAGAAGACCCACAGACTTTGCTAGTCTAAGCGGTTTTGTTCTCAGAGACTGTTGGTCAGGGAACCACAGATTGAGTCCCACTATTCCAAAGCCTCAGATCATTATTGTTTTTGTTTGCCAGTAATAAATACCTGAAATGGTCTTTGTATTCATGTATACTTTAGTAATTTTCACAATTACTTTTTCCCTAAGAAGTTTCTTATTTTATATTCTGTGCTGGTAAACTACTAGGGATATCAGACCACTCTTAGTGAAGATCATTCACTTCAGATTCAATTTTACTGATGAATTAAAAAAAAATCTTGATTCATGTATTACTGTATTATTGTACTATAATATGTAGATTTCAGGCCCACGTCATTGAAGATTGACTGTCTTGATTTATGCTCAGCTCTTCTCCTTCCTTTCTCGCAGTTACCAATTGGTGATATAGTCCAAAAGCTTATTATTATTTTCTTTAGCTCATCTGTTTGTTTTCTCTGTATTTCACATAAGAGTGAATTTATATGCTGTTGTCTTCATTGATCTTACTAATTTCATTGAGCATAATACCCTCTAGGCCCACCCTTGTTGCAAATGGTCAGATTTCATTTTTCTTTATTGCTGAATAGACTTCCACTCCGTATGTCTATGTATCATGCTATCCACTTGTCAACTGGTAGACACTTAGGTTGTTTCCATCTGTAGGTTATTGGAAATAATACTGCAATAAACACAAGCATGCACATATGTCTTCAAGTTAGTGTGTTTGCATTTTGGGGGCAAATATCCAGAAGTAGTGTAACTGGGTCATATGGAATTCATATTTTTATTTTTTTTGAGAAATCTCAAGTTGATTTTCATTATGAATGTACTAGTTTGTATTCCTACCAACAGTGTATTAGGTGCCTCTTCTCTCTAACACTTGTTTCTTGTTTTTTGTAATATTCTTTCTGACATGTATGAGGTGATATATAATTGCTTTGGTTTGCATTTCCCTAATGAGAGATGATAAACATCTTTTCATGTATCTATTGACCATTTGTATATCTTCTTTACAGAAGACTTTACTTAAGCCTTCTGCTCATTTTTTAGTAGAGTGTATTTTATTTATTTATTTATTTCAATTAATTAATTTATTTCCTTTTTGTTGCTCTTGTTTTTTTTATTGTTGTAGTTATTATTGTTGTTGATGTTGTCATTGTTGGATAGGACAGAGAGAAATGGAGAGAGGAGGGGTAAACAGAGGGGGAGAGAAAGACACCTTCAGGCTTGCTTCACAGCCTATGAAGCGACTCCCCTGCAGGCGGGGAGCCAGGGGACTCGAACTGGGATCCTCAAGCTGGTCCTTGCACTTTACGCCACGTGCACTTAACCCGCTGCACTTTCGCCTGACTCTTGAGTGTATTTTGTTTTATTATTTTATTTTATTTTATTTTTTAGTTCACTGTGTATTTTTTAAAAAGATTTTACTTATTTGTCAGAAATATAGGAGGAGAGAGAAAGAATCAGACATCATTCTGACACATGTGGTGCTGGGGATTGAACTCGGGACCTCATGCTTGAGAGTCCAAAGCTTTGCCACTGTGCCACCTCCCGGACCACCATTGTGTATTTTTTATATTTACTACCAGTTAGACTGTGGCATGCAAATATCTTCTTCCATTCAGTAGGATTTATTTTTGTTTTGATGCAAAACAAAACACTGTGCAGAAATTTATGGTTTGATATAGCTGATGTAATCTGACACATTTATTCTGCTTTTGTTTCCTTGACTATAAATTTGAGCCTCCAAACACATCATTAGGACTGATGTCAAGATGTTTCCATTCTATTACCCTCATAATAATCTTTTCCAAACTTAGTACTTAAATAGTGATAGGGACTGGGTAGTGGCTCACCAGGTAGAGAACACATGACACACATTACCAAGCTCAAAGTCCTGGGTTTAAGCCCTTAGTTCCCACCTGTGTAGGGAAGCTTCATGAGCAGTGGAGCAGTGCTGTAGGTATCTCTTCTAGGACTCTCTCTCTGTCTGTCTCTCTCTCCCTCTCTTTCTCACCCTATATCAGGAATGGTGGAGTTGTACAGGCACCAAGTTCTAGAATTAACACTTACGACAGAAATATCGTGTTCAGTACTATTCAGTGACAGAACCTGCTCTCATCTGAGTCTTCTGGGATTCACAGTGTCTCTCCCTTAGAGGACTCCCTTTTCTTGTTAATTATTTAGTCACTAATAAAAAGTTTTTTAAAAAGAAGACTCTTCTTCATCTAAGCTGTTTTTATGCTATTATAGTTTTAACTATATATTTATTTGAATATATTCCATTTTTAGGACATATTCCAATTGCCCTCTGTCTTGGTTATTTACAGTTTTCTGGGTGGGTGGTATCCCTCCCCCCACCATGCCATGCTCCAACCCTATATAACTGAGTTTTATCTATTTCTGAGCTGCCATTTGCAATTCTTTTTTTTAAGACTTTATTTACTTATGAGAAAGATAGAAGGAAAGAGAAAGAACCAGACATCACTCTGGCACATGTGTTGCCGGGGATCAAACTCGGGACCTCATGCTTGAGAGTCCAAATCTTTACCACTGCATCACCTCCCAGACCACTGCCATCTGCAATTTTATGTGGGTCATAAATAGATATGTGTAGTCCATATATTTCATTTTGCCTAATAGTATTTGCTGATAATTCTCACTTAATATAAACACTATTTTTTACCCTCTAAGGTATTGCAGTTTTTTTTTTTTACCAGAGCACTGCTCAGCTCTGGCTTATGGTGGAGCAGGGGATAGAACCTGGGACTTTGGAGCCTCAGGCATGAGAGTCTCTTGGCATAACCATTATACTATCTACCCCCGAAGTTTTAATTAAAACATTTTACATGATGTCAATAAAAATGTTCATGGAGGAAAGGGGATTATTAGTAGATGGCCTAGTTTCTTTTTTTTTTTTTTTTAAAGATTTTATTTATTTATTAATGAGAAAGATAGAAGGAGAGAGAGAAAGAACCAGACATCATTCTGGTACATGTGCTGCCGGGGACTGAACTCAGGAACCTCACGCTTGAGAGTCCAATGCCCTATCCACTGCACCACCTCCCGGCCACGATGGTCTAGTTTCTTGAATTACAGAAGTTGGCAAAATATTTACCTTAGAGATGTTCTGTTTGTCTAGAAAATTGGTGGTGATTGTGCCATACTCTTGTGATTCCCACCTAACACACTGTTTTTCTTAATCTAGTATGTGATGAACTAGAACAAACTTAATTGTACTGTTCTCCAAAGGGGGGAAAAGAACCAATGCCTCTTTGTTTATGACTAAAACATAAATTAGCTGAAACCTCCCCCTGATTTCTAGTCTTTCCATAGATGGGGTTTCTCTCTGAGTCTCTCCTGGCACTCTTTCCAGGAAGAAGAACATGCACTCAGGCAGTTGTTTAACTTTTTGAGTTGCCAGGAACTGTTGGCTGAAGTCACGGTGCTATGCTGGGTTTATTACGTTGATGCTGGTGCATCGCAGCAGGATGTGGCCACTGTAAGGCTTCCCTCTCCTCTCTGCTGAGGCGTTGATGTGGGGCTGCTCTGAACCGCCCCCACTGCTCACACTCAGACCCCTTCTGTCCTTGTTATTCATGCTTCCCACTACATCACTTGTTTTTAGGGAGATCTCTGTCTTGTTGTTGGTTGTTAGGTTTGGATTATCATGCAGTTTCAATTCTCTGCTTGTTTCAGAAGAAATGCCCTTCTACCTTGTCAAGGCTTTATGCTTCCAGCTTCAACTCCCTCTCTCCCTACCATTTTCCTCCCTCCTTCCCTTTTTCTTTCTTTGATACCAAGGTTATCTTTGGTGCTTATGCTTACACGATTTTACTGTCCCCAGTGATGATCTTTTCTTTTTTCTTTCTCTCTCTCTCTTTTTTTTTTTGATAGAGAGTGAGAGATAGAGATGTGTCCTATTTCTAAAATATTCCTTTTATCAGCACTGAATGTAGTGCTGTATCAAGTTGAAAGAAAAGGAGGAATTAGGGGGCCGGGTGGTAGTGCAGCAGGTTAAGTGCATGTGGCGCGAAGCTTCGCAAGGATGGGTGTAAGGATCCCAGGTCGAGCCCCTGGCTCCCCACCTGCAGGGGAGTTGCTTTATAGGCAGTGAAGCAGGTCTGCAGACGTCCATCTTTCTCTCCTCTCTGTCTTCCCCTCCTCTCTCTATTTCTTTCTGTCCTATCCAACAACAATGACAACAATAATAATAACCAGAACAATTAAGAAAAAAAAAACAAAAACAGGGCAACAAAAGGGAAAAAAAAATAGCCTCCAGGAACAGTGGATTCATGGTGCAGGCACCTAGCTCCAGCAATAACCCTGGAGACAAAAAAAAAAAAAAAAAAAAAAAGAGGAACTCAAGCAATAGACAGAGCAAGGACATTACTTCACATTTTGCATTTTACATTCTGAATACAGTTCAGAATGACTAGGGGACTTCTTTCTCCAGGTCATTTAGCTCAGCGTTACATAACTCAATCTTCTGACCTGTGTCCACCTGTGTCCAGGGAAAAGTTGTTGAGGTCTAAAGGGGCACTTGGAAGGTACTGTTGTAATCTTAGCCTGTAGTCATGCTTGCTTTTCAGGTCAGTGAGCAGGCTGTGAAGTCAAGGTGTACATATACCTCGTGGTTTTGCTTTTCTGCAGTTGATGCTTTCAGGTTAACCATTCATAGAACTAAAGGAAACAGAAACAGAGCAGCCTTAGTCTTATTCTAGTTTCCAGTGCTGATTTTATAAAGGAAGATTAAATTCTCTGAGTTTATAACTTCATAATTCTCTGAGAATGACAAAATCCCCCTTCCTATGCGTTCCTCAAATTTTGTTCTACAGGTAGAATAATTATTCTGTGAGCAGATGCCTACTTTGGTGAAGTTTAAGAAAAGCTGCGTATTTCTTCTACTGGAGACAATATTGACTGGAATCATATTAAAAGATAAAAGGAGTCCTACAGTTATTTGCTAAACTCTGTTTGACCTAGCTTTCCCAGATTATTTGGCCATAAATTTTTCTTTTCATCTCAAATGCCTAACATCACCCATTACACAAAATGAATTGATTATTGTCTGAACACAATTTGGGAATATTGATTATTGGAATGGTATATTTCTTGTCTAGGTAACCATCTTTAAAAAGAATATGGTCATGACCAATTATCTAAACTCTCTCTTTTTTTAATCAGAGCACTGAGCAGTCTGGCTTTTGGTCATGCTGGGGATTGAACCTGGTATATTTGGTGCTTCAGGCATGAAAGGCTTTTTGCATAGCCTTTCTTTCTTTCTTTCTTTCTTTCTTTCTTTCTTTCTTTCTTTCTTTCTTTCTTTCTTTCTTTCTTTATTGATTTAATAATGATCAACAGGACCGTAGGATAAGACAGTTCTAGACAATTCCCACCACCAGAGTTCCGTATCCTATCCCTTCCACAGGAAGCTTTCCTATTCTTTATCTTTCTGGGAGTATGAACCCAGGATCATTATGAGGTGCAGAAGATGGAAGGTCTGGCTTCTGTAATTGCTTCTCCACTGAACATGGGGGTTGGCAGGTCGATTCATTCTCCCAACCTGTTTCTAAATTTCCCTAGTGGGGTAGGGGTCTGGGGAGGTGGGGTTCCAGGATACATCGGTAAGGTCATCAGGCCAGTGAAATCAGGTTGGTCTCATGGTCGCATTTGCAACTTGGTGTATAAAAGCAGAAAAAAAATCACTTAGTAATCAGGAATCTAAAGGTAAGACTATAGCAGATGAGATTTGGGGTCTCCATTTTAGGAAAAGTTAGTAGGTCTATCTGAGGTATATTCTAAGAGGCCTATGACTTTACTAATTTTTGCCTGAGCCCAGTAGCTAACATGCAGGTGGGCCAAAGGAGCTGTCTGGGAAGATGGTGTTAGAGTTGGAAATAGGACTAGAAAGCTGGATCAGGGAAGAGAGTAGCTCCAAATTGTGGGAAAAGTAGACAAATATTGTTAACTGCAAACTCCATTGACTTGATCTGGGGTCCATATTCAGCACAGGAGTCTGTGCAACCTCTGCATCACTGTAGGTCTGAGTTTGCATTCTTTGGTCATAGCTAGGAACATTCTATGCTGCACTCATTGCAGGACCTGTCTTCCTCGAGTGTCAGAGTATGCCAACTCAACCTCCCTTTGGAGAATGGGACAGTCCCCACCAATGTTGACCCACATTGAGGGCAAGGTCCTGTAGGGGCCCACAAGAGCATCCACTATGCTGTTCCTGATGGAGATGACCAGCAACAGTGGGGAGAGGTATCTTTAAAGGTGTAGGCCCATCATGTCTATGTGGGAATCCCAGGATTCCCTGACTAGGGCCCTGGATGGTAGGGTGGCCCAGTAGTACCCAGAAAAGCCATCATTAAAGTATGCCAGTCTCTTTCCCCTATCCAGCTTTTGTAGTCCTTACCTTGTCTGACAAGGTTAGCCTTGGAATGACTGAGAGAAGTGAAACAAGAAGTAGGTGAGGAGGGTATCTAGGTCTAAATAGAAACTATTTGATTAAGTACTTTATGGTACCTAATTTAAAAAAGTCGAATTTTTTAGGTCTTTCTACTTGCTTGCTGCACTTTCTGAGTCACTGCAAACTATTGTTCACTTTTACATTAAGGTCTATATTTCCCTTACTTATGGATACATGTGCACATGTGTTCTGTCGCATGGGCCTCCCACTCCAGATTTCTAATCTCATTCCCAGCATACCTAAAGAGCTATGGAGGCGCTTCTCAGAGTCTCAGAACCTTCTGTTGTCCTTTCTTTCTTTCTTTCTTTCTTTCTTTCTTTCTTTCTTTCTTTCTTTCTTTCTCTCTCTCTCTCCCTCTCCCTTTCTTTCTTTCTTTCTTTCTTTCTTTCTTTCTTTCTTTCTTTCTTTCTTTCTTTCTTTCTTCCCCCCTTAAATAGTTTATTCAGATTGTCTAGAGGTAGACAGTCATCCTGTCTTTTCCTTTAAAAAATATTTTATTTATTAATTTTATTAGTGATTCAATATTTATTTACAAAAAATAAATGTAGAATACTACATGTCAGCAGAGGTATAATTCCATATCGTTCCCACCACCAGAGTTCTGAATCCCAAGTCTCTCCATTGCAGACCACCGCGATTCTCTTAAAGTGGTAGCATGGGTTAACTGTCATCTCTACAGCTATCTGTCTACATTTATACATAATTGCCCCCTTTTCCTTCCAAGTCCAATCCTCTCTTCTGCTCCAGGCTACACATAACCCTACTACTAGATAATCCAAATATCTCTCCCCTTTTTGTCCCCTGTCTTTGGAACCTGATGGAGCTGGAATTCAGAGACTCTTTTCTTCTCCCTCCTACCTCTTCTCCCCCACTGGGAGTATGGATCAGAGTTGCTTTGGGGTGCAAAAGGCAGGAGTTCTGGCTTCTATAATTGCTTCTCTGCTGGACTTGGATGTTGGCAGGTTTATCCATACCCTCAGCCTATCTCTCTTTCCCTAGTGGGGTAGAGCTCTGGAGAGGTGAGGTTCCAGGACACATTGGTAAAACTGTTTGCCCAGAGAAGTCAGATGGAATCATGGTATCGTCTGAAACTTGGTGTCTGGAAGATGGCAGGACATAAAGTGAGAGCAAATAGTTAATGAACAGGAACCAAAAAGTAGGAATGGAGGAGATGGGATCAGGAATCCCAGAGTGGAAGAAAGCTAGGAAGCCCACCCTAGGCATGTTTCCAGGGGCCCACACCTATGGTTATCCCTACCTGAGTTTGATAGCTAGCATGAAGTTGGATAAAACGCCTGAGAAAATGGTGTCAGAATAGAGAAAAGGGCTAGAATGTTGGATTAGGGCAGCGAATAGCTCCCATTCTTGAAAGTATCCTGTGGATAGAATTGACTGTTTACTTCCGTCCACCTGACACAGGTCATGCACCAGAGCCTGTGTAGCCTCTGAATCCCTTTTGGTCTGAGCTGGCAGCTCATGGCTACAGCTGGAAACACTGTAGGCTGCATTCATTTTAGGACCAGTCTTCCTCAAGTGGTGGGGCAGAATACCCCAGCCTCCCTTGGGAGAATGTGGAAGTCCCTACCATAGCTGCTCTATGGTAATGGAGACATCCTAGGAAGGCCCTCAAGAGGACTTGTGATGATGTTCCTGATAGAAGTGACCAGTGCAGAGAGGGATACACTAGAGGTACAGGTATACATTTTACCCTATTAAAAATTTTTTATTATCTTTATTTATTGATTGGGTAGAGACAGTCAGAAATTGAGAGGGAAGGGAGGGACAGCGAGGGTGAGAGACAAAGAGTCACCTGCAGCACCGCTTCAGCACTTGTGAAGCTTTCCCCTAGCGGGTGGGGACTGGGGGCTCAAACTCTAGTCCTTGCGCGTTGTAACATGTGCACTCAACTAGGTGCACCACCACCCGGCCCCTCTATTTTTTTTGTGTGGGAATCCAAGGCTTCTCTAACTAGGGCCCCAGATGGTGAGGTGATGTGATATTGACCAAAAGGCCATTATTAAGTGAGCCTGTCTCTTGCCCTTATCTGACTTTTGTAGTTATCTCTTTGTCTGATGATCTTTGACTTTCTCCCAGTTGTTCAAGCATTGAGTATCATTTGTTCAGGCCAACCAGAATTAGTCTTTTGGGATCTGTCTTGTTTGGGCCTTTCTGTTAGATTGCTAAGCTAATTTGGTGTAAGTATAATCAATTAGAGAATTTATGATTCCTTCTTTAGGCACTACAATTAGGATTCCAGGCTTATTAGGTTGAAGTCTAATCATCAAGGACTACTGACTACTATTACTCTAAGTTTATATAATTGCCCCTAGCTTATGGCTACATGTATACCTGTACCCAGTATCCTAAACACTACCCCATATCTAGTATCTGTAACTTTGTTAGATGATGTACTGTCTAAAGTGGATGTAGGTAGTCCCATGTGTTAGGAAAGAGCTCACCAGATTTGAAGAGTTGCAAGGTTGACATCTCAGGCTCCATATCTCTGGTTGTAGTGACATAATGTGGGATGGCAGCACTAGTTGTCATTTGGTTGAGTCACCATAGGTGGTATGATGGTAAGGAATCAGAGAGCAGAAAAATCGAGAAGTATGGGCATCATCCCAGAGGTGCTAGGACTAGGAGAAATGAGGACCTTAAAGAGAATGCAACATATTTCTTGTAGTCTTAGGAAGATCTTAGAGGGAGTCGGTGGTAGTGCAGCAGGTTTAAGTGCACGTGGCGCAAAGCACAAGGACAGGGTAAGGATCCCGGTTCCAGCTTCCGGCTCCCCACCTGCAGGGGAGTCACTTCAGAGGCGGTGAAGCAGGTCTGCAGGTGTCTCTCTTTCTCTCCCCCTCTGTCTTCCCCTCCTCTCTCCATTTCTCTCTGTCCTATCCAATAACAGCGACATAATAGCAACAACAATAATAACTACAACAACAATAAAAAAACAAGGGCAACAAAAGGGAAAATAAATATAAAGAAAATTAAAAAAATTAAATTAAATTAAAATAAAAAATCTTAGAATAGGAATAATTAATTGCTATTAAAACCAGGTTAGTTGGGGGTTTGTTTTTTATGCTACTCCAGTCGTTAACATCTTTAGTAATATATTAGATCTTGCTTTGCTTTGTGCCCTTTGGTGGTGTCTGAACATTTTCGTATGTGAGATACTGACAGGGCCAAATGGTCTTGATATGTCTGGCTTAAAGTTGTAGTTGACTTAGATGTTTGAAAAGCTATATATGCACATATATTTTTAGAACTCCTTGAACAGTTTTAGCCCAGTGTCAGAGTTTGGCCATCTTACAAATTTGAAGTATTACTTAGATAATACTTAGGCTAAAGCAAATGTTTGTACATAGAGCTTATGGGCTAGGCAGTTAGAAAACTTGAATTATTACATCTATTTCCCCTCGGACATGTCACATTAATAGTTATTTATGAGAAATAAGTCAATAGGGTAATAATTTTTCACTTTTCGTGCCATTGAAAGTCTGTGTCCATCCCCTACCCCTGACATTATTAAAATTGGTCTTAACAAACATTTGATAGAACTGCTTTGTCCTTTAATTCCCTCCCCTATTTTCTTGTTCTTTCATATTTTTATTATGTTCTTAGTGCTGTTAATCCTGCTTAGAACATGTATTCCTTAGCTTCTTCCTTTCTTTTGAGACTCTCTTCATTAGTTCTTGCAAACTCCTTTTGTTTTTGAACATTTTAGAAAACCGTTATTTCTCCCTCATATTTGAAGGATAATTTTGAAGGATACAAGATCTGTGACTGGAATCCCCTCTCCTTTAGAACTTTGAGTATGTCATTCCACTCTCTCCTTGCCTCTAGGGTTTGTGAAGAGAAGTCTAATGAAAACTTGATAGCTCTGCCTTTGTATGTAATTTTTTTCCTTTCCCTAGCAGTGTGTAATTTTTTCCCTTGTCATTGAGTTTTAATAATTTTACAATAATGCACCTTGGTGTTGGTCTCTTTATATTTATAAATCTGGATGAGTGTTCTGCCTCTTGGATGAGACTATTCTGAGGGTTTCCTAAGTGAGGGGAGTGCTCAGCTAAAATTTCTCTGAAAATGGACCTCTGTACCTTTGGCCTTGTCCTCTTCCTCAGATACACCTATCACTCTTATATACAACCTTATGGTGGAATCTGCAATTTCACAGAGAGTTGCTTCAGTCTTTCTGAACCTTTCTTCTCCCTCATCTTTAAATTGAAAGAGTGGACTAACTGTATCTTCTAGATTAGAAATTCTTTCTTTTGCATGTGTGAGTCTGCCTCCTAAGCCTTCTACCTGAGTGTGAATTGAGTCAAGAGTGCTTTTACTCCATGGAGTTTTGTTTGAAATTTTTATTTCATGCTTCATAACTGCTTGGTGAATTCTGACTAAAGTTCTTCTTTCAAGCTTTGAAGTCTCTTAGCGAACTCTGTTCTGAGTTCCTCTCTTGTATATTTTAAATCCACAGTAAAATGCTCTTTCAAGTCTTGCTTAGATTCTTGGAGAGTCCTCATAAGAGCTTGTTGAAGTCTGTCTCTGATAGTGTCTCAAACTCTGTAATTCCTTGGATTTCCTCTTGTGTCATTTTTATCTGACTGATACGGCCTGGTTAGCTGTTTAGTCCCCTTTCTCTGCTTGCGCACTTGTGCTGGTTATTGCTGGCCAACAGGTGGTGCTATTGTGATCTCGAGGCCTCTTTTGTTTGTATGATGTGCAGCTGTGGAGTGGGGGTGGGGTTGCTTTGGGCTGTCCTGTGGTCACAAATGCTCTCTGTTTTTTTTTAATTGTGTCCTTGCCTGAGAGGTTTTTTTTTTTCTTTTTTAAACAATTTTATTATCTTTTTTTTTCCACCTCTTCCAACTTTCTTTTTTTTTTATTTTATTTTTTTATTTAAGAAAGGATTAATTAACAAAACCATAGGGTAGGAGGGGTACAACTCCACACAATTCCCACCACCCAATCTCCATAACCCACCCCCTCCCCTGATAGCTTTCCCATTCTCTATCCCTCTGGGAGTATGGACCCAGGGTCATTGTGGGTTGCAGAAGGTGGAAGGTCTGACTTCTGTAATTGCTTCCCCGCTGAACATGGGCGTTGACTGGTCGGTCCATGCTCCCAGACTGAGAGGTTTTAAGTTCTCTTCCAGCGGCGCTAGGATCTACCCTCACTGCTTGCTGTACTGAAAAGGAAACAACCATGCTGCCTGAGCTCTTGTTTGACTGTGTTGTTCTTTCAGGCCGAGCCCCTTTTTGCCCCAACCTCACCAGCACCCACCTGAGGCTGCAGATCTTTCAGCTGTAGATAACATTTCAATTGGGTCTCATATTTATTTGTTGTTTTGGGGGGAGAGATGATCCAATTTCTGTTACTCCACCCTGTTGTTCTTTCTATACAACTTCTATTCCCCCCATTTCTTCTTAGCAAATTTATCAGTTGTTCACAGCCTATTCAGAGGCTACCACCTTTATGAGGTTTTCCTCAGACCTCTCACCAGTATGTCATATATTGTTCCTCTAGAGTTTTATAGCACATCATGTATATGTTCTTTTAAAAAACTATTTGTTCATTTACTAATGAGAGAGAAAGAGATAATCAGATTACTGATTTGGCACATATAATGCTGGGAATCAAACTCAGGACCTCATGTTTAAGAGTCCAGTGCCAGGCTGCCATATATAATGTTCTTTAACACTAACTTTTGTCTTAAATTTCAATTATTTGTATATCTATCATATACTTATGTTCAGTGAAGTACATTTGTGTCTTCCTCAGAGTCCAGCACAGGCTTTTACAAGACAGTAATGAGAAAAATGTTTTTTGAATAAATATTAATATAAATAGCTTAAAATGTTATTTTATGTATTATCCTACCATAATGAAAGATAATACATGAATATTTGTATGTTCTTTAATTATAGCTCTTTTAGAGTGGAGAGCAAAGAGGAGACTTTAAATTAGTAAGTAGTCACAGAACTATTTTTAATT